>NC_084590.1:41957012-42064512 GCF_033807715.1 Cololabis saira
CCTCATACTGCTGCACCTTTTGCTTTTTTTTAAATTGTATATATGTTAATAAGAGCCGTCATTTGTCTATTTACTGTACAGTGAGCCGAGTCAAATTCCATGTCTTGTTTGACCTGACTTGGCAAAATAAACATGATTCTGATTCTCATGTTTGCAGCACATGAGCTGATGTGTTGTTGGAGCAAGTTATAGAAGTCAATATAAAATAAAACTACCGTATTTTCTGGACTATAAGCCGCACCTGCATATAAGCTGCATCCACTCAATTTTTAAAAAATAATTAAAAAAAAGATATAGATATGGATAGATATGGATGCATACAAGCCGCATCCGCTCTATTTAAAAAAAAAAAGATATGCAAGCCACAGATATTTATGTTGTTAGATTAGATATTACTACATGTACAGAAGGATTTTGAACTGTAAATGATGTACATGTTTGTACCTATTCCTTTCCTAACAGTGTCTTTTAACACGGCAGCAACTATCTATTTATCTGTTTGAAATCTATCTGCTAAAGAAGAAGTAGCGTATTCTTCTTTGCATTTATTTTGTCTTAGTTTTGATTCTAATTCTGGTTAGAGCGCCCCGAGCGGTGAAAGAAAAATCCACAGAATAGCTGCACCTTTGTATAAACTGCATGGTTAAAAACCTATGAAAAAAGTAGCGGCTTATAGTCCAGAAAAAACTGTATATTTTACCGTCAAGCATAGAAAGAAATGTTGTGACAAATAAAACGACATTCAACGCCCTGATCATCCACCGACTCCAGCCGTTCAGAAGAAGACAAGTGTCTGTGTGGAAACAACTCCCCCGTGGTGCATCAAGCCCAGAGATGAAGGCATGCCGTTGTCACGGTGACGGAAACAAGAAATACCAAACAGAAAAGTAAACATAATGTCAGATTGGTTCTCGCGATCCGTTATAATAACAGACTTCCCAGGTTGCTGACGGTGTTTACTCTGAGAGCGGCGGGCGCTGGATAAGCTGCCGTGCCTGGTACCTCACTCGGAGGGCGGTAGGTTTACCTCCGACGGGCGCGTCCCGGTTATCAGCTCTCTGTGTTTGTGTGTGAAGGTGCTCTGTGGCTAAAACATCTCTCCCTGCTGTGCTCTGTGGAGGGGGGATCTAGTACCTGGATGGGCGTTAATCACTTTGAAAGATGGAGGGACGGGCCGGGGAATGGGGCCTCGGGGTCCAGGGGGGGCCGGGGGAGGGATGAGGGGGAGGCTGGGGGGAAGCCTGGCGGGGGGGTTGTGATGTGTTAATAAATAAAAGGCAGTTGTGTACGATGTTGACAGCCGGGTGGTCTGGTCCTCGTCATAACCCTCCACGACTACTCCTTACATTCCAGCGTCCGGGGGCTTCTCCCCCGACGGTGAGCACAGAGCTCGCTCTCACGCTCACGCTCAGTTCAGGGCTCAGTTCAGGGCTCAGTTCAGGGCTCGGATGGGGGGGGGGTGGCCTTGGTCGGGCCTCTCCCGCCGCACAAAGCAAGGACACCCTGCAGATACTGTACATCTGGTAAGAAGCCTTCGCCGCTTCAAACACGACCTGGAAACATTCCAGCGCTGCACAACAAAGTGGAACTCCTGGAGGCTCCGCCCTCAGTACCATAAGCTCCTGGAGGCTCCGCCCCTGATACAGTGAACACCTGGAGGCTCCGCCCTCGCTACAGTAAAGTAGGGCTCCTGGAGTAGGGCTGGGTATCAATTCAAATGTCAGGAATCGATTCGATTCCGATTCTTAAGATTCAGAATTGATAATCACGATTTGATTCGATCCGATATTGATTTGGCTTAGTGTTATTTAAAATGTTTTTTGAGCTGTTGCCTGAATTATATGACTGTAAAATAACTAGTAAAATAATAATTTCACAATAATTATTGTGAAATAACTAAGAAATAAATAACTCAAACAGGCCTTTCAATATCCATTTAAAGTGCAAGAAAAGAAAGAAACAGTTCATGCAGTAAACAAATCATTTTAGCTTATCTAATTTATTCTGTCACCACGCACACATATTGCCATGAAGCACCTGGCATTTTTCAGAAGTGTCATGACAAACTGTGTCCGACTACTGGGATTAAAGTTCACCTGGGGAAAATGATGACATTTTTTATTTTTTTTTAATTAAAAAAAAAAAATCGATCTTTAGACAATCAATTTTTAGGAATTAATATGAGAATCGATTTAGAATCGGAAAATCGATTTTTTCAACACAGGCCTAACCTGGAGGCTCCGCCCTCGGTATGATAAACACCTGGAGGCTCCGCCCTCGGTACCGTAGACGTCCTCAGCGCTCTCCAGGTCTGCACGACTGACACAAGCTCAGCTCACAGACTTTGACTCACATCCTGTTTCCATTTTAGTTGGTAAAGTGAAAACATCTGAAAGATCTGTTTTTGTTGATCTGACAGAGGAAACAAATTTGAAGAAGCAGCCTGAGAAAACATACAAGCGGCTTCTCTCTCTGTTTTGACATTTTGTGTTCAAGTCTTTTTTATTTTCTTCCCACAAATGAGTCCTGATGGTTAGTTTGTTTTTAAATGTCAGCTGGTTTTAAGCGGGTGGAGTCTCCACCTCCGCACACCAGTTCCAACTCTTTTGAAGGAGGTTGAGTCGGTTAAGACGTGAAACCGGGTCGAGATTAAAATTAAATGTTTCATAAATCAGCCAAAAACTTTCCAGCTTAAATGTGAAGAACAAATCCCCACGTACCCGGCTGAGTGGTGAGGACGCCGCTGGCCTGCGCCGACCCGATCCCGTTGTCCAGCAGACACTGATACACGCCGCCATCCTGTGACGTCACGCCCGTGACGACGAGCGAGGACCCGGAGGCCTGGAAGCGGTGCGAGGAGGGAAGGGGCTCGGCGTTGAGCAGCCAGGTGACGTTGGGCGCCGGGTTCCCCAGCCACACGCAGGTGAAGCGGGCGGACGAGCCGGAGGTCACGCGCTGGTCGCTGGGGCCCTCGGTGATGAGGACAGGCTCTGAGGAGGAGAGGGAGACGTCAGCCTCGCCATCCGCCGCCAACCAGCGCCGCCAACAGAGGTGTCTTCAGTATTCACATTCATTACTCAGGTAGAAGTATAGATACTAGAGTTTAAAAATACTCCTGTAGAAGTTGAAGTATCAACTCAAGTTTTTTACTGCAGTAAAAGTATAAAAGTACTGGTTTCAAAACTACTTAAAGTATAAAAGTAAAAGTAATGTAAGGGGGAAAAAAGCCATTAAGGACAAAAGCCATTGAAAATGAATGCATCTTAGTATAATGTAAATATATTAAAGAAGCATATATGTGTACTATTGAGCATTAACATGTGTTTCAGAGAGCAGCAGATATGATGACTAGTTGCCTATAAGTATTGTAATGGTGCAAAAAGTCAAACTTCAGAGGCATGTTATCATTTATCCTAACCTTTATTGGAATGTACATCCAAGTTTAGTTGCAGGAATCTGAGGGAACGGATGTAAGAACAAAACTGGACAAGAACATCTGAAACAACCACAACCAAATTCACTCTATCCGGATGGAGCAATTTAACTGGATAGTTTTTGTTTAAAGGCCGAAATGAAATAGAGTAACGAGGCTGTTTTTAAAATGTAAGGAGTAAAAAGTACAGATAATTGTGTGAAAATGTAAGGAGTAAAAGTAAAAAGTCGTCTGAAAAATAATTACTCCAGTGAAGTATAGATAACCAAAATTTCTACTTAAAGCGACACTACGTAACTTTTCCACCTTAATATCATATTTCATCATCATCATTGTGATGGTACATCAACTTCCAACAGGTTTAATGAACCTCTGTCATGGTCTGAGGGGTCTGTATCACCTTCACTGGCACTATGTAACTTTGAGGAGCATGGTAGGAACCCTGCCACACTAAAAAACTACAAATCTTTACGACTTTGACTGCTTTACGGCATACGTCACTTCCCCCTCCTTCCCGATTCGCAGTCGAGACGAAAATGGGCGGGGCGTGGAGCTCAGAGCTCAGCAGAACCTGTTGCTGCGTTGCGGCTGCAGCAGCTCCACATAACAGACGTGGGGAAAAGATCCTAATGGTTTAACTTTTCAACGGTTTCCTGCTTGGAGGCAGAACCACGGAGACCAAGTATCTGAGATAACAGAGTAAAAGAGTGAAAGAGCCGTCGGCTCGCTTTGGATCGCGGCTGTAACGACCAAACACCGGCTTCCACACAGTAAAGCCTGAATTATGGTGCTGCGTTAAATCGACGCACACCTACGGCGTAGGGTACGTGGCGACGCGCACGTACGGTGCGTGTCGCCGCGTACCCTACGCCGTAGGTGTGCGTCGATTCAACGCAGAACCATAAACAGCCTTAAACCACAAACACTCACACAGACCGGGTCGGATCAAAACACGGGTTTTATTCCCCACTTCGCCAGCTAAACGCAGTTGCTGGCCAGCTCTCTGCGGTGCAATTAACCCCAATCTTCAGATAAAACTAGTTTGTTGAGGAAAAAATATTAACTCTTATTTGTAGCTGCAGAGGAAAAAATAATCTCACGAGGAAAACAAAAATAATCACGCCTCGGAGTCGGAGCCTCTTCACCATAATAGAGCGGTGAAAAAAAAGAAAAGAGAAGTAAGAGGGATACAAAACATGTACTGTATGTTGTACTATTATACACATTTATTGAAACACATGGGTCTTCAGTAGGGATTTATATGGATCCAGACCGTTAATAATCATTATTTTCTCCATATACTGCTCCCTGGCTTCCTTGTTTAAGGTATCTGGTAAATTCCAGTTCCTTTCCAGCAGTTTAACATCTTTTTTTTTGCGTTCCTTCTGTTCACTGGGTGAAACAGAAAAGTCCGCCCCGTCTTCTATCAAAACAAATGCAGCGACGGGACAGGAGTTTTCTGGCAGTACGCGCTGGTGCTCATGGGAAATGTAGTGTTCTTTCTGGTAAAGCACTACCGCTTTTGTCCAGAAGATGCCGCCAAACTCAGAAAAGCTGAAAGTTACGTTGTGCTGCTTTAAGTAAGGTAACGAAGTATTTGTACTTCGTTACTTGACACCTCTGGCCGCGAACCGGCGCCGCTGACGGGCGTGTTGCTCACCGAGGACGTCCACGGTGTAGTCGGCGCTGGCGACGAGCCCTCGCTCCGTCTCCACGGCGCAGGCGTAGCGCCCTGTGTCGCCCCTCCCCAGCCTCGGGAAGACCAGGTTGTTGTGCCGCCGCCGGTGAGAAGGTTCGAGCATGAGCTCCCTCCCGTTCTTGAGCCAGCTCGCCGCTGCGGCGCCTCCGGAGACGACGCACTCCAGCGTCAGTGGCTGCAACCGCCGCGGCGACAACGCCACGGGGCCGCTGGGGTAAAGTATCCGCGCCGGGGCGGAAACGTTTGAATCTGAAACAAGGCAGGGCAAGTTTATTTGTATAGCACAATTCAACACAAGGTAATTCAAAGTGCTTTACATCAACATTAAAAGTGGCAAGACACAATTGAACAGTAAATAACAAATAAATGAAATTATATGATAAGAAAAGAGGTAAAATAATTTTAAAAAAAGTTGTTAAAAAGTAAGGCCAGTACAGCAAGTACACATCTCACATTCTTAAAATGGCAAGAATTACGTTTCTATACGGTCAAGACGTACAAAGACCGGGTCAAATACAGTATTACAAAAGTAATCTGTAACAATTCATACGGTGAATTAAACCAATTTAACAATTCTATGCCACAATGCCTGTTTCCAGGTCCTATTTCACACAACTGACGAGAATTATGTTTCTATACGGTCAAAACGTACAAAGGCCGGGTCAAATACAGTATTACAAAAGTAATCTGTGCTGATTCGTGCGGTGAATCAAACCAATTTGACAACTCTACGTCACAATACCTGCATTCAGGGCTTATCCATAACTTTGCACGGTTTTCAAAAATCATAAGTATTTAATTAAAGAGTACGCTTAAATAGCAAATCAAATGATAAGAAAAGAGGTAAAATAATCAAAAGCACAAGTTTTCAGTAAATCGGAAACAGGAACAGACAGGACGGTTTGACGAGGAGATGACAAACATGGACCCTCACGGCTCCAACCGGGTCCCACTCACGTCTGACGGACAGCTTGGTGCCGTGGGACTGGACCACGGTTTCCCCGGTAACGGGGTTGATGGCTCCACACTTGTACATGCCCTGGTGCCGGGCCAAGGCGGAGAGGATCTGCAGGTTTCCGGAGGGAAGGACCAGGTAGTCGTCTAGCAGACGGAGGAACGTGGAAGGACATAGAGGACCCAACGTTACAACCACCAGGAAACAATCTGGAAATTCAACTCAAATGTTGTCCATCGTTACGAAGCCTTGCAAGTAGTGTTGTTTTTGTCCGCCTGTTTCAATTTTAATTTTAGTCCTGTCTTTGGGTCAAGCTATCATTTTAGTTTGTATTAGTTTTAGTCACGTTCGTTCTCCTTTTAATCGTGTCAAGTTTCAGTCGACTAAAAGTCTGAGCATTTTAGTCTTATTTTAGTCAGAATTGTCCATTTTAGTCTAGTTTTAGTCAAAGATTGTATTCAGCCAAACCCATTTTACAATTCAAACCAGGTTTTCTTATTATTATATTATTGTTACCTTATAGACTCAAGAATACATTTATTCCAGATACAGAAGACTCATGACTAATTTGAGTTTACAACATATTTATTTTTCCGCATTTCTCCCCATCTTTTCCTTTTTCAACGACACATTGGGTTTTCTTTTCCACGTCTATGTAGAAAAGTGTATCCAAAGATGGTTCTTCTTCTTCTCCAGCCGCAGAGCAGATCTCCTCGTTTTTCTCTATTTAACTTTGTTTTTAATTGACGTGAACCTAGAGCTCTGCGTTAACGGCATCAGCCTCTAACTCTGCAGCTGCATCTTCTGGATCTGATTCCCCGCTGCAGCGACTGGGATTGAGGACTAACGTCACCCAGAACTAAACCAGAGAAACTACTGAAAACATGGACATTAAGGATCTTTGTTAAAACATTTCGTTTCGTTTTGGTCAGCGAAAATGAAGACACGTTTTAGCAGAGTTTTTATTTCATAATCTACATTTTAGTCTTGTTTCTATTCCTCTACGATATTGCAACCACCCGGCTTCGATTTAACATCAATTTAATTATCGTTATCGTCACATAACCAGCATTTTCGTTGCGTCTCGTCTCGTTTTCCGACGAAAGCAACTTTACTTGCAAGACACGTTACTGCATTTCACCTGGAATAGGACAGATTTATGAGACGGACGTACCTGTGGAGACGTCTATCCAGTCACCTCGTACTCTCAGCCTGGGACGAGCGGGGGGGACGCTGCGCGGCAGAGGACACTCGATACGCGCCGTGCCGCCTTCCTGCACCGATAAAAACCGCCGCTGGCCGTCTTCGTACGCCCATATTTCTGCACAGACAGAGACGAGAGAATCTGTTGGTTTGGTTCAATATCTGAGCGGAGCAGCAGCGAAACAGCAGTGGAGCAGCAGCGGAGCAGCAGCGGAGCAGCAGCGGAGCGACCGTGCGTCCGGGCCGCTGGTATGGGATCGCTGGGCTTGTTTATTGTTGCGGAGAGCAGCTCCAGATCCGGGTCGACCTCTGGACGCCGCGTCGGAGCGCGAGCAGCATCCCGGCAGGAACACAACACACTCACACACAGGAAAGGCCCGAGCTCATTAAGGAGACCCGTGGAGAGGCATCTGGACGGCTGCCCGAGCAGAACCTCCGACTGCTTCCTTCCCCCCCCGCCGCCCGGCGGCCTGCGGCCGGGGACAGGCCCTCTTTGTGTGCGCTTACACTCGCTAAACGGCCTTCCCCTTCTCCAGACCGCTTCCTCCCTTTCTTCAGCGCTCTTTGAAGCCAACACGAGCGTATCCGTACCTGCTACGGCCACGCGGGCCAGGCGGCTGGCCGCGGCCGGCCCGTGCTCCAAGCGTGCCACGCACTGGTAGGTGCCGGCGTGGCCCGGCGTCAGGGACGAGATGGTGAGGGATCCCTGGAGGAACTCCAGCCCCGGCAAGGTGCCTTGCTCCAGGGGACGACCCTGGAAACGCCAGGAGACGACGGCCGACGGAGGGCTGGCCAGGCACTGCAGACGGGCCGCAGAACCTCGACTCTGGACCAGGTCGGCCGGCTCAGAGCGGAAGGAGGGGTACTGAGCTGAAGAGAAGACAAGAGAACACGTGGATGGTTGGAGAAATTAGATACATTTCCATTCAACCAGAGCAAACCCATCCATGACCTGCAGAAACCATTTGTCATAAATAGAACAAAAAAATGTGTTTCAACGAGGGCTGGGGATCAATTCAAATGATCGGAATCGATTTCGATTCCGATTCTTAAGATTCAGAATCGATTATCAAGATTTGATTCGATCCGATTCCGATATTGATTTGGGTTAGTGTTATTAAAACTGTTTTTTGAGCTGTTGCATGAATTATATGACTGTAGTTATGCAAAATATTACTACTAGTATTATATTGAGATTAAACAGCAAGTATTGCAGCTAATGATGCTGTAAGGACCAATCAGCTCCAGAATGCTGATAGAACTGAAACAGAAACATCATGTGGGTCAGAATTACCAAACAGATCCAGGGAGGAAACAGAGACGGATGAAATCGGTTTTATTTTTTCCCACATTCCGTTTTTATTTGTTCCATTTTCGGTATATTTTGGTTTTTCATTTTTGAGCATTTGGTTTTCAGCATTTTTTGCAAATGTAACCCCAAGACACTATATAAAGTAATGAAATATAGACAATCTATGCAATTATAACTGAACACTTTAATGTTTTCATACCTTTAAACATATTTAAAGGCAAAAACATGGCAGCAGTTATTCTTGTGTCCAACAAAACATTCCTTTTTTGGGGATAAACAAAGAAATAACCAAAAGTTGTAATGTAATGATGAAAAAAAAAAAAATACATAAATAAAAGAAAAAAAAAGAAAAAAAAAATTAAAAAAAAATCGATCCTTAGACATATGAATCGATTTTTAGGAATTAATATGAGAATCGATTTAGAATTGGGAAATCGATTTTTTCAACAAACGCCTAGTCTCAACATCCCAATAATTCACTTCCCATGCAGCTGAAAGCCAAAGGGAAGCTGAAAATCATAAGTCTGATTCATGTCATGATCATATTCACCCTCATTTCTACTCTTCTTATCCCTACGACAGCTTTTTAAACTAATGGAATTAATATCTCCACGAATATTTCCTCTAATTCCTGGAAAAAGATGCGGTTGTTTCTCTGCACATCCTCATCCGAGCTTGAAAGCGGACCCCTGTCCGACTCTGCCACCTGCGCCGGATCAGCACAACGTTGTAAAAACTCTGGTTGCTGTGCGGTGTAGCAGCCTAGCAGAGACGCTGCGGCTGCCGGCGAGCTGCAGGGCCTGTGATTACGGCCTCCGACGGCATTACAACTGAGATGATGACATTTATTGCAGACGTCCTGAAAGCAGAACCAGATACCGCTGAGATAAAGTTGCGGTTCTTGGACGGCGAGTCCCCGCAGCTATCCCGATGTTAACGACACGTTTCATCGGCTGTGACAGTTATTATTACATAACTGAATAAAACTCCACTCTGCCTTCGGTTAAAAGAAAAAAAAAAGGTTATAATAGACTCTATTTCTGCCGATGGCGACGACCGATTTAGAAAAATGTTATGTTACAACCCCGGCTTGGCAACAGACAGGCGGCGTTCTCATTCGACGGCGGCTGCGGACGTGACCTGCGGCGAGAGTAAATATAAAATATACAAGACAACAGCTTCTACCGGCTGTTTGCAGAGACGTGATGAAGCATTAATTCATGTTCAAACACGGGGAACAGCAGGTCTTTGCAGGGCGATGGTGTTTACAGTGAACCCCCGATGGGGAGGTTTGTTTATCTGGCTGTTGGGGTTTCTAATCCCAGCTCCCGATGTGTATTCACCGACATCTCTGCGGCCCTGAGCCCGGGGAAGCACTTACATGAGCAGCTGATGAGCAGGGCCTGGCTGAGACACAGCACAGTGGACAGGAGGACCCTCAGGCCACCGTCCATGGTGCACTTTGACCCCTGCCAGCGGCCGTGTTGCCAGGTGCAGCACGGACTCGTGTGCTCCCAAAACCTGCAGACAAGGAGGAGACAGACAGAGAGATCAGCAGGGAGGCACGACAGCATCCACGTGAGAAGAGATGCGGATAAACATTGGAAACGAGCTGGAGGAGGATCCCAGCAGGAGGAGAAAACCTGCTAGTTTCCAAATGAATCCTGTACAACAATCCCTCTAATCTCCACGACACATCCTCTTTGCACAGTCCTTGATCTCCACCTCCCACCTTCTCCTCTGACCCCTCTTCGCACCCTCTAAAGTGGCCTCCGCCCCCCGCCGGGCCGCCGGGGTCTCCCGCTAATGAAGTAGCGGCGGGGAGACTGTCGCCTCGCTCCTAATATCGCCCTCTTGTCACACGGCGTTGCCTCCTCAGAGGTGCAGCGTAGCCTGAAGTGCAGACCAGACGCACACAGCGGAACAAGAGAGGAGCTGAGCGGAGAGACAGAAAAGGAGCGGAGGGCACGTAATTAGGAGCATTCCTCTATCCTTTTCAACCCGACCCCCCTGTGAAAGCAGCGCCTCCTCCCCCCTTTTTCCTCGGAGAGTAATCCGGGTAAGCTTTGATCCCAGGTTCCTGGTTGGTAACCGGGCTCGGAGCCCGAGGCCGGGGGGACAATGGCCGTCCAGCTGTGATATTCACTGTGGCGCTTCAGTGGCTCGCAGACACTGGAGGAAGGGCTGGGGGGGGGGGGGGGGGGCAAACAGAAAGCATGTTGCTTGGGTGGGATGGCAGAAGGTGAACAGGTTTCTAACCTTCCTTCTCTGACTTCAATAGTTGTTTCGCTCCTCTCGGGCTGCAGAGAGGCTGCAACTGAACCGTCCTACAGGGCTACAAGTCATTCATCATAGGGCTGGACGATATGGACCAAAAGTCATATCTCGATATTTTCTGAATGGCGATACTCGATATATATTGATATTTTTTCTGTGCCTTAATTGGGGTTTCCCCCAAAGCATTATAGCATAGCATCTCTGTTAGCTTCATTTTTTTTTGAGGCAAACCCTTAAAAAAACAGTCAGTTTTAATACAAAGCCTCGTGCCAAATGTCACACAGGTTCCTTTATTAACAGAGGACTGCACAATATCAAAATGTATAAAACAAATGAAATAAAAATAAACTGCCTGCATATATAGAATAAAAATGCTTCTTGAATAAAATAAAACAAATATCCCTTTCCTGCATAACAATGAAATTAAAATATACTGTACAATTAATACAATGTAGACAGTAACAGGCAGACTTTTCCACTGAGGTTGACAATTGTGCAAATGACAAAACATTTGTGCAAATCTCAAATAAAACATTCAAGTCAATTTGTCACAAAATAAGCTATATCAAAATTGTGCAAAAAAAAAATAAAAAAAATTCAATAATCGATATAAACGATATTGTCTCGTACCATATCGCGTTTGAAAATATATCGATATATATTAAAATCTCGATATATCGCCCAGCCCTAATTCATCAGAATCAGAAAAGAAGTGTATTGCCAAGTAGTTTGTCAGGTTTGTCAGAGGCACCCAGAGGTGCATATGTAGGAGCTTTAACATCCACGTAAATAACAAAAATGTACTATAATGTACATAATCGGACCACAACGCCCAGATGAGATCATTCATGCTGCAGGCGAGCACATAAATGTGACTTTCAATAACTTTTACCATGTCGCTTCATAGCGGGACGTAAAATAAGATGAAAAGAGGAACGCATCGGATGTCCAGCCCCTCATGGGGGTAAAAAGACAACCGAATTTTCAAACTTGCAGGTGGTTTATGCTTCTGTGTTGTAACCAGACCCGGGACCAGGACCGGGTCTTCCTGCCAACTTCCTCGCAGACAGCGGCCGAAAGGAGGCAGCAACCGACGCGTGTTGGACGACGGCTACTTTAACGGAGATCCCAGCAGCACACTGTGCAACAGGTCTCACAATGCAGACGCAGAAAAGACGTCCACAGCTGCATCGTTGCTACGGCAACGATTTGACGCAGCAGCATAAAATGCAAGTCAGTCAGAAAAAACACCAGAAACTGAAGTATTGTTTGGATTTTTCTTTAAAAAAATCCTCACACTGCATCATATTCTGCTGCAAAAGCAAATTAAAACCACATGTGCCGTCCAAACCGAGAAAACCGATCACCACCTGGTTTAACGATGATGCTCATGACTTGAAGTGTCAGAACTGCCCACTTCTTGAGCTGGTTTCACACGTCGGGGCTGCACCCCCTCGCTGCAGCAGCGCCGTCTGCGTATTCAGTCTCGCCCTCTTCATCATGCTCTCAGAGGGCATCCTGAAGAGGAGGAGGAGGTGGAGGAGAGAAGAGGCAGGAAATAATAAACTCCTCCAGCTTCTGGCTCACGCCCCCTTCTCACCCCGAGGTCGGAGGTTAGGGAGGAGCAGAGGGAGAGGACGAACCAGCGGGTGCCTGGTGGCCTTGGACCAGCCCCCAGAGGTCACCTCAGCTCACCATTCTAATCACTATTATATATATATGTTATTATAATAACGGAGAATCATCCAACATTAGCAGCTGAAGCATCAGACTTGATGTAAACGAGCCTCTTCATCTTGGAGCAATAATAACTTTCTGCTCAGGACCAGGAAACGAGGGGTAAAAAAACCATCATATATGTATTTGTGCTTTGCATTTCCTTCTCAGGTTCAGATGCGAGCATGCTCACTCAGGCACATCAAACCCACATCTTGCAGGCTGGCTTTTCTTCATCTCGCGAGTCGCAACAGGCCCCGAACACCACCTTCATGTCATCAGTGGAAACTATCTTTCTGTCTCTACTGGAATAATGATATATAATTACAATAATAACAACGGGGCTGCAACAATGCTCAGCCGTGCGCGGCCACACCGGCACACCAAACGGTGAGAAACCGGAGATGATTCTGTAGCTATCTTTTTTTTTCTTCTCCTGTTTCGGTCTTCCCGACTCTGGATGCTCTTGTGTAAACACATACACAGCTGCCTATCTGGCCGATGGATCTGGCGCAACGAGGAAACACACGGGCATCATTCCTGCTCCTTATCTGTTTGGCTTCCCCGTGACATCCGCCACCATGAGGCCTCGTTCCTCAGCGGAGACAGACACCGCCAGCGTATCTCGCATCCTTCATCGCGGGGACTGGTCCCGATGCTGGCAGCAGCGGCCGCGCCGTGACACGGATCCTGCTTCCTGCTGAGCTGACAGAAGCTGCCGTGGCCGTCTGACAAAAGGGAAAGCCCTATTAAGTGAAGGCTCCCAGTGTCTCACTCCCCCTCTCTCCTTTTCAAAACTCCAGACTTGACTAAAGAGGCAGGGGGGGGGGGCGGGGGGGGGGGGGGGACTCTTTCTTTCTCCAGATTTCTTCCCCTTATGGTGAATCTGATCTAGTGTTACTCTGGTTTTGCAGTTACACCGTGGACGCAGGGACCACTCTCGAGGTGGGATCGACAAGCCATGAATTTAAAAGACAGCTTGCATTTAAGAAGAAAAAAGACAGGAAAAACCACAGCAGCTGAAAGTTGACGGACACGGGGGCAGTTTATGAAAATAACCCAGGTGGATGTCAGTGAGTTCAAGTGGAAAAGCTCAGATTTAGTGGATGTCGGGGGGGGTTGAACCAAAGTTTGACTGACACCCGGCTTAAACTCGTGAAAGGAAGAACAAGAGAAACTTTCTGCCGTGCTTCTTTCAAAACACACGATACAGAAACAGCGCTGATGGGGGTTAGTGTTGTTATTTATCCATCTTTGGGAACAAAACTCGACACACAGGAATGGACAGAGAGGTTCCTGGTGAAAACAAACACGCCGACAGGCCGCCCTCAGGGAGAGGAAAGGGGATCCGAGCACCTGCACGTCTCCTCCGGCCTCCGCTCTGTAGGAACTACTTAAAGCCCCATCGTCCCCCATGTGGGGCAGGCCCGTATCCCCGTCATGTTGAGTAAACGGGGACAAAAGCGATGCGGCGGGGCATCAAAGGGCTGAGGGGGCAGAGGAAAGAAACAGGTCACAACTGGCGCCGCTGGCTGCGGCGACGGCGGGGGCCTCCGCTTCACAAGACCGCACAGCTGAGGAAAGCAAACACGGCGAGGCGCCTCTCAAATTTGATAACAAGAGGCTGAAACCGGCGATCAATACCGGAGCGGTACCCAACAAAAACCAACAAACACCCAGAACCCGGCGAGGCTTAAGGAAAGAGACGTCAAGGGGCTGGATCAGCGAGGTGTGAGAGGACGAGCCAGTCTTTTCTGGTATGATAGTCTAATCTGACCCGTGCACCAAAGCTGACTCACATGCATTACCCCGAACCTGTCTGCACTCGCCCCACATCTCACTGACAGAGGATCCGCCGTGCACACATTCCTCAGATCCACGGAGAGAGCGAACACCGGACACAGACACACACACACACACAGCAACACACAACAGAAAGAGATGGGAGATAATTCAAAACTGAGTGATGGGAGGTAATGGAGGGGCAGAGGGAGATGGGGGTAGAGGGAGGTGAAACACTCACTGCCAAGACCCAAATCCTCTCTCCTCCCTATTTATCTGCCTCAGAGAGGGAGGGAGGCGCACAGATAATGGCGTCCAGGTCTGCCAACACTCAGAAACCTGGGATGGGCCTCTCGAAGGGAAGCGACTATCAGGGAGCATTATGGGATTCCTGCGGTAGTCCGGTTGAGTCCGCCGTCCAACTGTCTGATTAAAGCTTAGATGTAATTAAAAAAGGGGGAATAGACTTGGAAGGAGGGAGAGGGAGTTAGTTAGAGCCTGGGATAGATGAGGATCACGGCTCGGAGGAGAACGAAGGGTCATTTTTGTTTCCCTGTGACAGCTAAAAGGACGGTACCGCATTTAGGAGGTGTCATCAATCAGTCCGGCCCCTCGACTTCGCAACAAGAAAGTGAACTGAGTGTGACGGCGGAGGAGCAACATCTTCATAGAGAGCCCGATTGTCTGCACGTCTGTCGGCGGCGCTGACGGACAGAGCGTCAGCAGTCCAGGAGTTTGCAGGGTGATGAAGGGGGCACGATGGTCCCAGAGCCCGCTGACGCCAAGGCCTCCCGACTACACCACCGTGGTTATGGGATCAGACCAGAGGGGAAAAAATGAAAGGAGAGGCCCTGAGGGATCAGACAGTCACATCCCACAAAGCCCTGTTTACCAAGGACACACACACCCCCGCCTCCTCCCAACAACGCCTCCGTTCAGCAAAGCCGCGACCCTCCACAACTGCCAGGGCCGGGACCTGGGAGACGGCGCTAATTCTACCCTCGGGCCTGTTGGCCCGGGACACAAACGGAGAGCTGAGAGCGAGGAGAAAGATTGAGACAGAAGGGGAGAGAGAGAGAGAGAGAGAGAGAGCGGCGACTGAATGGTACAGTATGTAAGACCCGTCGTCATTGGCGATTGTCCTGAGACGTCTTGTTTTTCCTGGGAATCTGTGAGTGAGTGTGTGTTGCGGGGGGTGGGGGGGTTGGTTATTTCCCAAGGTCCTGAACAGCGGGATTAACCACAGGGGCGAAACTCAATAGTGGCCTCGGACACTGGAAACGGATCCCCGGGTATCAACCCCACACAAGGCCACCTTGAGACCTTTTGCAAAGCACATGTAACCAACAACCCTTCCCCATTGTCTGAGCTCTCTGGGCCCTTCCAGCTGATTTCACAGGCCTTTCAGCCCACGGGGGGGAACATGAACTCAGACGGAAAAAAGAAAAAGGTAATTCTGATGGAGGGGAGGAATGCACAAGACGGCCTTCATGCCTGCAGGGTGTGTTATAACAGTGAACTCCGACATGTGCCAAGAGTCTGATTCATCCCAGCAAGCGGGGAAGGGAGCTGGGATTGTGCAGCAATGGCACCAGGGCAGGAGGCCACATATTCACATTCCTCAATATCAGTCTTGATTAGGGAGAGGATGGGAAAACACGCTAATGTGATGCAGGGGAGGAAAAAGGGATCGCAACTGCGTAACGTCTTAACGAAGTCCACATCCTCAAGGCGGGGGGGGGGGGGGTTGTTGAGACGCTGCATGTTTTTACATTCGGTTGTGTGGGCACAACGGTGATCCGATCCAGCTGCCCCCGCCGGCGAGCCCCTCGGCGCAGTCTCTGCCGTCCCTCCCCGACTCTCCTGGATTCCATCACCGCTCGCGTCTCCGCGGCAACAAGCGGAGCAGAGACGCAGACAACAGTTTCTGTTCAGTCTCCTCCTGATAAGTCCCTGGCCGCCAACCAAAAGCACTTTCAAAGCAAAACACACATTAAATAACGCGATTTCAAACATCTACAAAACGAAAACAAAATGACAAGGTGTCCAAACAGACACTAACAAGAAAGCGGTTTTAACCGATTCTGGATTCAAGACCAGAGCAAAAACTTTCAGGGCGTTCGGCCTCTCCGTTTGAGGCGTGAGAAAGAAAGTGTGGACTTTTTATTCCTCGGGGTGATGAATTGACGTTGCAAGTATGATGAAGCTTTGGCCGTAGATCCATGGGAGGTGAGAGAAAAACCTGAACCCGTCAACCGGCTGGATGAACCAAAAACAAACCAGCCGCCTAACAAGTCTGAGGACCTCAAGATAAATACACACCCCCAAACAGACGCTGCAAGTGCTTTATTTAGTTTGTCTAAATGTTTATCCGTCTCTCCGCGCAGCACTCCTCGCTTGTTGTGCGGCAACTGGTTGTACGCAACACCAACTTGGTGGCTTCGTCGGACACTCGCCGCCGCTCCCCTGACGGAGGAAGAGCTTCGTATGAGGAGCTTGTGAAAGATGATGCAGCACTCGCCAGGAGAAACACTTGTGCATTTAAAAGCCGAGATGCATCTTCATCCATCACAAGGCAGAACAGTATAGAGTCTGGGCTGCTTTAACTTGCGGTACACTGCTCACTTAAGAGTATCTTTTAGAAGTGAGGGGTTCTGCTCCCTGAAGGCCCACGTCCTGGAAAGGGGAAGGCCCAAAATGGCACCCGCAACCACAGAGGCGAGCAGCGAGCAGCCGCCGTCGCTCTGCCTTCGCACTGATCTGGGAGGAAAACAGCCCTTCAGAAAGAGGCCTGTTTGTCAGCTGGAAGGGGAGTGCCAGCCACCAGTCTCTCCTTAATATAGTCTCGCTGATCCTCGCTCCAGCGTTTAAAACAGCACACGCATTCTGGTCCGCAGAAAACCAACGTCAGCTGTGACTTATTGGTTCAACATTTGAAATAGAAAACTGCGGTCGCTCGAAAGCTTCGGGAGGGCTGGCCGACTCCCGTAGGGCCCGCACTGAGGTGACGGCCCGAGGCGGGCACATTTAGCGGGGGCTGCTCGCAGGAAGGGAGAAAGAAATTAATCTTGGAAACAGGAAGACGCTCAGGATGCAAAAAGAAAACGCCCCCCTCCCCCCCTTGTCTTCTTCCACATACTCTGTTTGTCAGCAATATGTTGGGTTCACAAGTTCACCCCCTCAAGTCGTCTTCCCGCGAGGCTGAGGAGGCATCACGAGGGAGGGTCTAGTCGCACTTTTACTTCGCCATTAAAACAGAAACAGCCAAGTTGAAGACAGAGCAGCCGACACGTGGAATCGTCCCCGGACACGTTTTCGCTCATAGACTCAAACTCCAGCGCTCAAGCCAAGAGGCACACCCTAAAAATAGGAAAATAATAATAATAATAAATAAAGCTGCACCTTCAGAAAAGTAAGAAACTTCCACCCCCAGGCCTGAAGAGGACTCGTACTGGGCTTCAGGTGGCTTTGGACCAGTATTCGGGGGTCTGCTGTAGTCCTCTGGCGCGTTTCAAGATCCGACCCACATAATATTTTCCTACAGTGAAATAAAGTGTCTCCCACTGTGTCGCACAAACTGCTCTCGGCCATCTGCCGTTGAGGCATTTTCATTATCTGGAGCCGCCTGGAAAGTGCCTTCGACTTCAAAGCGGGCCATGTGTGTGGTACCGGCGTACACTCGCTTATCATATCGAGAGCACAGACGTGTATATTTAGTGGAGGCCTGTATTCCCATTACATTAACAGAAAGCAAACCTTCGGAGGAGGAGGAGGAGGAGGAGGAGGAGGAGAAGCAGAGCCCCACCGCCCGGCCCATCTCCAAGCCCGCGCTGCATTTCAGTGGCAGCCTGCAACATCTGTTTCTGCTGCTCCAAAAAAAACTGTTTGTTTGTCTTGACAATTACGGCCCGATGTTTCTCATTTCATTTCTCAAAATCTCTCGAAAGTCGTTATCCAGTCCCGGGTCCTTCAAGGTTCTGAATCTCTTTCCGAAACCCGATACGACTATCTGTCTGAAAAGCTGTTTGTGTACGCGCCGAGCTCGGCTCAGCTCACCTCTTGACATTTTGCGATCGTCCCCACCAGAGGAAACACGCGGCCCCCATCTGAGCGCCCCGGGGGCAACACACGGAGCTGTTTGGACCGTCTGTCAGAACCCGGGGAGGGAAGCGTGTGTCATCTAGGTAAAATAATGAGCTCAGAGCAGATAAGAGGCGTTACTAATGACATACTTACATAAACACGAGCGACACATTCAGCTACCGCTTCCCCCCTCAAGGCTCCTTCAATTTACACACAATTTGTCCAGAAGATGGAAAATAAACTCTCCTTCTGCGTCCGCTCTGCAGCTGCAGGCTGCAATCGCCCAACCCAGCCGTCACAAGGACTCAAAGTCCAACTCCCGACATGCCCGTCTTTCCCAGCGGCCCCCTGCTCGTGGCTGCTGGGTGTTGTCAATCAGCACTCCAACCCCCCCGCCAACCCTCCCAGGCTTCGTGAATATGGGGTCTCTTTGGCACGCCGCCCAAAACCCTCCTCCATCCACCTAAAGGGGACCGAGGTCGGGGCCCATCCCTGACGAATGGGAGGTGACGCTTGCAGAGTAAAAAGCTAGTAAGAGGAAAATGAAGGAAAAAAAGAGCTGCAGCATGACTCAACCCCGGCATAGGAGCTCAGAGTGAGCCAGGTTGTGGTGTGGGAATAGTTACTTGGAAGGTCAAACATCAGCCGTAAAACGACCCAGTAAATTCTTCTTTGTTAAACTCAGAATTATTGTGACGATGATGACGTGTAACGCGGGCGCCCGCGGCGGCGGGTCTGCTTCTCGGCTCGAGACCTCGTTCTCAGCCAAAACTGTTGACCTTTTCTGTGCAATAATTGCAGTGCAGAGCCAAACAAACAAGCCCTCCTGATTGTGGTTTTAGGTGTCGATTAATTCCCCCGTCGGCGTCATGTTCCGGGTCCATGTTTACTGCCGGGCCAAGAATGAGAACAGAATGTGGGCGGTACCTGGAAAACACTTTAAAATCGGCCGCTCGGACACTCCCCCTCCCGCCACGCCCACCTCACACACATTATTGCCATCAACTGATTATATAACTGATAGATGGTAGCAACACATCTAAAAAAAGTTGGAAGAGGGTGATGTGAACCACCCTCTTCTTTCTTACACATCTGGGAACTGGGGAGACCAGTTGCTGGAGTTCTGGGGTAGGAATGTCGTTCAAAAGGTTCAAGCTGCTCAACGGTCCTGCGTTTAGTATCATGATGCATCTTTTTTTTTTCTTCTGTTTTGTAATTGGTTAAAGTTCTGGACTGCAGGCGAACCTGAATCATTTTCAACGCTCTGCCCGCTGACAGACCTTTGGCTCCCCGGCATACAGGGATTTCTCCAGATTGTCAGAATCTTCTGAGGATATTATGGACATGGACCTGATGTTTTATTCCCAGGACTTACTCTGCACTTGATGCCCCCCCATTTCAGCCAATCACGTCCCTGATCTGTCGACAATTAAAATGATTAGTTTGCAAAGTGTTCATCCAGGCTTTACTTTTAATAACTGACTTTTCCAGCCTGTGGTTGCTTCTTTCTGGGGCTTCTTTACTTTACCTGATTTGATCTATTATTCATTTTTCTTTCTTTTTTTGTTTGAATCTTATTTATGTTTTAATGTCTTTGTAAAGCACTTTGAATCACATCGTTGTTGGATTGTGCTACAGAAATAAACTCGCCTCACTTTCTGTTATTGTTTACATTTTACTAAACGCTCGTTACTAACTTTATCTTTTAAAAAATTGAACAAACTGGAAGAAAATTGTGCAAACATGTCAACTGGACTCCAACAGCAATAAAAAGGGTCAGCAAATGAGATATTGTTGGACACATTTTCTCATTATTTTTGAGCTAAACTGTCTGGCACTGGAGCGGTTACCTAATCACGCCAACGCTGCACAAACTGACTTCATCTGAAGGAGGCCAGTTCTCCTGTGACCTCACTTCCTGGTTCTACCTTTAATGGAACCTGAACTCAGCTGTTAAGCGTTCAATCATGTGTCACTGCTGGCGTGCGTGTGCATGTGTGAATATAAAACTGCATCAGGAAAAAAGAAAAAAAAAAAAATCAAGAGAGCCATTATGAGCGCAGAGCCCGGTACCATTACACATGCTCGCATTCAAATTGCCCACTTAACATAACTTTCCTGCAGCAACATGTGTTTATCATTAACGAGTGCCCTAATGGCTCGAACATTATTCAAACTGTCTTAATGGCGGAGCTGTGCTTTGTGCGGTTCTGTCTGATAAGAGCTGGGCCACTAATGGGTTATTAATTTCCCTAAAAACAGACTACAAAAACATGTTTTTTTATTTTAAAATGACCTCTGAGGCTCTGTCATTTCATTCAATCACATCCCGGATACTCAGAGGAGCTCTGTTGGGAACATCGAGGTCCAAACGTGGTTCTGCTGGGTTGGAAGTCAAGCAGTTGTGGGTCATTTTCTTATTTTAAATAGTTATTTATTTATTTTAGTCTGACGCTAGGAGCCATTTCAGGAATACTTCCCTCTTGGGGAAACAAGAGGACAACTTTTTACGACTGACATGTGCACACATCATGTTTGGCTCTTTGGGATGATCAAATAAAGAGTCGTATAGCTGATTTCTCTGAGCACAGACAGAAGCATGGCTGACGGCACCGCAGGGAAACGTACTCAAGGAAACGTGAGAAATCCTCAAGTTATTTCAGCTAGACTGAGGCACACTGGAGGGGAAATGACCACGAAACAAAAGAAAATCTACCACACCTTCCCTCAAACTCCTCCTGAAAAACAGGCCGAGTATCACAACACAAGCCTGTCAAACACTGCAACCCCCCCCTCCCCACTAACACGAGGAGGCCCAGAAAACCATCGGAAGTGTCTCCTTGTCCCCCAACCGGAGCAACAATGCACGAGCAAGTGTTTGAACTTGAAAGTGTTTTATCTGCGAGCAGCCGTGTGCGTCCCCCTGACTGCATGTCACGCATTCAGGCCGGACTCGATAACTTTTGGGTGTTTGTGGTTCTGAGAGTCGACCCTGTGGAGGAACAGTCTCGACAAAGGTCTGCAGATGAGCGGGAGCAGGGGACACGACGACAGTAAAAAGTGAGAAACTAGACTCAGCAACTACAACAAGATGTTTTCAACTCATTTTTTCTTTAAAATTTCTCTTCAGATGAAAAAAAAATCATCTGGATATTAAAGTTTTCAACTTTACAAAATAAAAGCTTCCCTGATTTGTATAAAACCTCAATTTAACTAAAGATTAAAATTAAGTTATTATCATAATAATAATTATTATTATTTCCTTCACAGGGTTTCTCAGAAATCCTGCTTTACCTGTAATATTTTTTTCTTTTAAAATCCCATCAAGATCACATTCATGGTCAGCAAACAAGGAAACCTTCATAGCAGGTAGCTGCTTTTTTTTTTTTTTTTTTAACGCTCTCTGCAGGGATTTGTGCACTTGCAGCCAAATTACAGGGCAACATTGGCACTGATTCACCAACATTTATGACACCCTCCAGGGATTTATCTGTAACAATAAAAGGCTTTCTGTCTGTGGAAGAGGGAGGGGGGGAGGGCGTAAAAAGTCAAATATTAGTCCTTACCACCACTTTTCTGTAAAAGGTGCCCGAGAGCTCCTTCAGTGCATCTACTGTAAAATAACTCTCATGAGGGTGGAAGGAGGAACATATATTTGTTATTTCTTTCATCTTTCCACAAAGAAAGTCCAGGCCTGGGGCCATCAGTTTTAAACCGGGATGTTAAGTGGAGTGTATCTGCCTTCCAGGGCTGTTTACCAAACAAATAGTCAGGCTTTTTTTCTCCCTCCTCATTCATCCTTCACACACACAACAGAGCTCAGATTTACCAGAATAGAAAGAAGAAGAAGAAGAAGAAAAAGTGCGACTGTAAACAGAAGTGAACTTTACAACTTAAGATGCAACCTGACAAAGTCCACTTAAATCAGGTATAAAGTCAAATGTAATGCATTAAAAGGAATGATAGAGGGACTGAATGAGTGGAGATATGAGTTGAAGATCAAGTGTGTTTGTGCAGGATATTTTCAGGGATATTTTCTGGGACTCTGGAGCCCCGGCCGGCTCGGAGCCGCAGCCTCCGCCGGCCGCCGCGGCTCCCCGCCCGGGCAGCGAGCTCCGGCTGCCCCCGCTGCCTTCAAAGTGCGGTTCTCCCTCTGCGTCACCTTGCTTTTGTTATTTCCAGACAAGCCCAGACACAGAAGTTTCAGCCAAAAAAGCCAAACACGGCCGGGACTCCCCTCTCTCTCCTCCTTTGCCCCATTTTCCTCCCCTCACGTCCCTTCTTACCTCTCTTGCAAGAAGGCAAAAACTGCGAGACGTCGGTTGAATCAGCAACAAAACGCATTATTGTGGAGGAAAATCCGCTCGGGGCCCTCCATTAGAACCGGGCTCGGAGACGGAGACGACGGGAGGAGCATGAGCGCAGTCGGAGGTGGAGGTGGAGGTACGAGGGGCTTCACACCGCAGCGGCGCAAAGGCGCAGGTTTTGCGGCTCCAAGGTGCGACAGCCTCCCGGTCCCGGTCCTGGTCCTGGTCTGGAGCTGCAGCGGTGGAGAGTTTGGGGGACTTTTGTTTTTGCCCCTCTCTTTTCCCCTTTGGGAAAAGTCTTGGAGTTAAAAAAAAAAAAAAAGAAAAAGGAAAAACACGTAAAGTCCCAAGTTTGGTGCGCTGCGCGCTCCGTGCGTCCAGGTCTCCAGCTCTCCGCGTTCGCGTCTACCGCCGCCTGGTCCGCACACGCGTCTTTCAAGCCAGTGTCGAGTTGCTCAGCAAATCATGGCAGCGCCGAGGCTGCTCGTCAAACCAGGAATGTCCCAGCCCCACGGCTGTGCACGGCTCTGCGCGGCTCCTGGGGAGGGCAGGAGCGAGCGAGGGAGCGAGGGAGGGAGGCAGTACGGAGGGGAGGTGTTACCCATATAGACTGTGCATTAAAGGGATTGTGACATGAAAAACAAATTTTTCTTGATTTTTTGTGTTTTGTTGGGTGTCTTGACATCAATTACACCCAAAAAACAACAAACTTTTAACATTCAGTGTATTGTGTGCTTTCTGGGATTTTCCGCATAACTGTGCAAAAACGGCGCATGTGGTTTGGTGGCGGATCGTTACGTAACGATCCGCTAAATCACCGCCCCCTCCACCCAGCTCCCTGCCTCCGCTCCTCTCCAGCGCACCATAAAGGCTGATTTATGGTTCTGCGTTACACCGACGCAGAACCTACGGCGTAGGGTTACGCTGCGACGCGCACCATACGCTGAACCCTACGGCGTAGGGTCTGCGTCGATTTAACGCGGAACCATAAATGAGGCTTAACACGGAGCTGTTTAGAGCGTCTTTTGTTCTAATCACCGGAGGAAAACTGCTAAGAAGACCCGCGGCCACTGACTGGACTTAAGATATGGGGACAGTGCTGCTTGCATGCCTTTATTTTTATGATTGTTTGCTGTGGTTCTCCCTGCTGCTCTTCCGTGCATGGTTCGCCTGTCGCTCCGACGCCGCTGTGAGCGTATGGTTGGGCTGGAGGAGGTTTGGAGGAGGAGCGGAGCAATGATTGACAGGAAAGGGGGGAAAGGAAGCATTTTTCACGGCGCAAAAAAACACTGTAATAAAAAGCCAGGAAAAGAGTACTAAGAGTGAAGTTTTTCTTGTTACACTCTTTTAGACACATTTGAGGGATGTTGGCCAAGACTTTTAATAGTGTTAAAAGCATGTTAAAAATGATGTCACAATACCTTTAACAACTTTTACAGTCTGAAGAGAAAATAACTTCCTCCTCCCTCCCTCCCTCCATCGTACACGCGTGGACATTGTTACCAGGACGCACGGACTCACCTGAATCAGCTTTCATCTGTCTAAATCCTGTTTACTTCCATTAAACCCCAAGTAGGCTAGACATTCACCAACAAACCATAGTAGGAGTTATTTCATATGATGTCTCAAACCAGACAAAGCCAAATAAGTTCTGTGTGTCTCAAAGGTTTGAAACAAGGCAACTGGACTGTTTTTGGTTTGTTTTCTTGAACAGTTTCATCTCCTATCCTCTTAAGAGGTGAAACATCTTCAAAAACAAAAAGAAATTGAAGTCCAGTCTTCTCGTTTCAAGCCTCTGAGAGTCACCATGTCCTACCAGAGGACACAGAAGTTTCAGCCAAAAACCATACCTGGGATTCCCCTCTCCTCCTTTCCCCTTTTCCCCCTCACGTCCCTTCTTACCTCTCTTGCAAGAAGGCAAAAACTGCGAGACGTCGGTTGAATCAGCAGCAAAACGCATTATTGTGGAGGAAAATCCACTCGGGGCCCTCCATTAGAACTGGGCTCGGAGACGGATTTACTTCCGTTAAACCCCAAGTAGACATTCACCAACCAACCATAGTAGGAGTTATTTCATCTGATGTCTCAAACATTAAGGTTTTCTGTGGACACCACAGACAAAGCCAAATAAGTTCTTTGTGTCTCAAAGGTGTGGAAACAAGGCAACTGGACTTTTTTTTGGTTTGTTTTCTTGAACATGTTCACCTCCTATCCTCTTAAGAGGTGAAAAACCTTCAAAAACAAAAGAAAATTAAGTCCAGTCTTCTCGTTTTAAGCCTCTGAGAGTCACCATGTCCTACCAGAGGACTTAGAGTCAACACCAGGGAGAAATTCTTTGAGTATTTTGGTTATTAATTTAAAAGCCTAAATGGAAATGTTCCCCTTTTGGTATCTGGACCCTTCATTTGGTCTGATTCCACAAGTCAAGCACGGCCATCCTTTGGCAGAAATGTTCAGACTCAACCAGTTTGGATAGAGATGGTCAGCTGTTTTCATGTCTCATTGGAAATGTAATACTGGTTCCGGGTCCAGAATTTGACAATTTTCCCGAATCTGGAGAAAGTATTCAGCTGGGATTGTTCCTAGGATTTCTCCAAACACCTCTCCCCATATCCTGATGGCCCTGAAGAACATCCTCATGTAATGATGCAGCCTTCATCATGCCTGACAAAAGCCAATAGTGCCAATGAGTGCTCAGGGTCTTACTTGGAAGTTGTTGACGATGGTTCCAACTTTAAGTTGGTACGATCAGAGGGTTTTACTTCTCATGGTTTGTGAGATGTTAATGCATCTTCTGGTAAACCATAGTTCATTTAGAGAGGAATGACTTCTGTTTGGCCACTCCTCCACGACTAGTGCCACATAAAGCTGATTACACCAAGTAACAGTGACCTGGGGTCTGCCCTGGGGCCTCCGCCTGGTTGGACATGCCTGAAACGCCTCCCTCATATCCCAACCAGACTCCTGAACCACCTCCGTTGGCTTCTCCTTCATAAATTCATGAAGTGAGGGTTGGAACATAAATTGACTGTAAACAGTCTTGTCTTTTAGCTCAACTCTTTCTTCAGTCCGGTAAGGAATTTGCATTACTGCAGATGTTTTCCTTATCTTCCTGTCGATCTCCCTTTCCATTCGGGAGCAAGACCCAGAGATAATTAAACTCCTCCACTTGAGGCAGGATCTCACTTCCAAACCTTCACACTTGACTGCAAGCTGAAGATGACAATTGGTTGAAAGAAACAGGACAACATCATCTGCAAAAAAGCAAAGACGCAATCCTGAAGTCACGAGATCTGCTCCTTGGCTGCACCTGGAAATTATATTCATAAAAGTTATGGACCCAGTAACCCATACTCCCTGAGCATCTCCAGAGGGTAGCCCGAAGGAAACGGTCAAGTGCCTTCTCCAAATCCACAAAACCTGCTCCCTTTCACCCCTGTTGGACCCTAGCAAGGGTAAAGGACTGGTGCAGACTTCCACAGTCAGGATTTAAGTCTGCATCTAATTGTGTTCTCAGGGAAGCTGGTAAATCATCAAAGAGGGAAACTTCTTACTTCAGAGCCCACATCTAAGAGGGTCGGTAGACTTATTATTGCCACAGACTCTTTATATGGTGCTTCTTTCAGCTTCCATGCCCAAACTGCCTGACAGGTATGCAGGTGTTTCTTGTTTTTCAGGTGGACTACACTATTCCTTGCAGACTGAACTGGCTCTCACTGGAGGCTTTGAAGAAAGTTGCGGGGGTTATATTTGTAAACCTAACAGCTACGGCTCATTTTTGGCACGAAACCTATTGCTGAGTGTTGGTTGGCTGCATCGAGTTCCTCATCACAAGGTGAGACGCCCTCTCAGAGACGCCGGTGGGGAGGGGAGCGGCGAGACTGGAACAGACATCTGTTGTGCGTATGGGCATGAGTAAACAGCGTAATCATCTCTGAGGCAGTAATTACTTGTTCCAGTGTTTGCTGGGCAGTGGCGGCGGCGGCTGCAGCGGCAGCGGGCCCACCCTGCCTCAGACAGCAGGTGTAGTGCAACATCTGACATCTGTCTCTGGTGGAAGGTGTGATCCAGTCCTTCCGAGGCTGCGTGGAACCAGTGAGGGCTTTTTCTAATGGGTCAGGGCCAAAATCAGCAAAACAGAAACTCTCTGACTCAGCGGAGTAGAAAAAAACCACAACATAGACGGGATGGGGGACGGATGAAGGACTGAAGCCTCTGCTTTGTTTTGACACAAAGGAGTTGAATAGTCCATTCAATTTAATTAATTACTAGCTTTAGAGCCTATAATTAGATTTTATATGGAAAAGTAGTTAAACTGACTTATTAGCATGTACAGATGTGTACCTGATGCTTCTGGAGATGTTGCAGCAGGTTACATGATTTAACCCAACCTGGCAACCCAAAAGCGTTTTCCTTCATACACAGTACATCTCCAGCTCCAAAATAGTTCTGATGCCGTTTAAAATGTTAATTAAAAACAGAATACAATGAAGTTAAAATCTTACAAATCTATATCTTATTCATAAGGGAACATAAAAAATGATCAAATTACTGAAATGAGAAAAACTAACATATAAAAAAAAAGAGGGTCATTTTTCACTCGCAGTAACACCTCTGACAAAAAGTAGAGACAGAATCATGTTTATAACTATGAAGCTTTTGACAAAAGTTGATATGCATGTGGGACCTGAGGTGACGGGTCCCTGGGAGAGAAATGTGGTCCCATTTTTGTCTGATGCAGGACTTAAAACCCCCCTGCACCTGTACAGGGGGCCTGAAGACAGGCTGGTAAATAAACTGCTTATAGTTTAATTTTTCATCTCATTAGGCACCAAATATTTTCAATTAGTGAAAAATCTGGTCTGCAAGTGGGCCAGTTCGGGACCAGGACTCTTCTGTGGTTTATAGCATCGTTTTGCTGAAAGGTGCAAAGGCTTCCCTGATAAAGACTTCTAAAACCTGCATACACCTTTCAGCGTTCATGTTTCCGAGGTACATGCTGCCCATTTCGTGGACATTAAAACATTGCAACACCACCAGAGGTACAAGCTTATAGCAACTTCGATGCTTCCTCCCTTCTTTGATGTGGAAGATGAGGTGTATTTGGTTTCCAGAAGATAAACAGTGTTCCACAGGTCTCACAGGACAAAAGTCAGCTTTGCCTCAGTGTGATTTAAATGAACCATGTGCACGTTTCGTGTCTTCTTCATATTATCCAGCGGCCTTCATCACAGAGTCGGTCCTTTATTCAATGCAGCGTCATCATCTGGCTCAAATTTCAGGTTCTTTGATGTTTTTTTGACATGATGTGCAATGGATGATATTTCATGCCGAAGCACATTATTTAGAAACTGAAGTTTCTGAGAGACTGTTGCCAAGTAACCAAATCAGCTGAAAAATGTGCCTCCAGGTGTTTCCTTTTAGTGCTGTTTTCTTTTCAGTTTTTTTAAGTTGCTCGTGTCCCAACCATCATGAGATGAGTTGTTGCCGTCACATTCAGAATGAGCTAATGTTCGAATGAAATGAAATTTGACTCGTTTAATACGTTTCATTATGAATAAAATATGAGTTTATGGGATTTTCAAGTCATTGCTCTGTTTTTATTAGCTTTTAGAGTTGCTGTATTACATGACGGATCAGCCGTTTGTTACAACAGACTCCTTCTGACGCTCGTGTTTCTAGAAAAGTGATATCCATTTTTTTCCATTCATCTTCTTCAATACCAGTGATTCGTTTTGCGGCAGACAGGTATTCTCCTCGCGAATAATAACCTTTTTTCTCCCTCTCCGTCGCAGGGTCAAGAGCTGGTTGGAGACGGAGACAGAGGCCCTGAATCCGGAGGGAGGGAGGGTGGGGCAGGGCGGCGTGAATGGACACAGTCGCATGTGAAAGGCCAGCGAGCGGCGAGTCCGCGGGGAGCGCGGTCCGCACACAAAGGGCCGCGGAGGGGCTCCGTGGGGGCGGGATGGACCACTGAAGCAGAGGGGCCACGCTGGGAAACCAGAGCTGACAGCGCAGACACTTCTCATCCCGCGAGGGCCCGGCTGTCTCGGGCCCCCTGGGGTCCGAGCTCGCTCCTCTGAGCAGAGCTGCCAGCCATGGCGGCTTCACAGAGCCGCTCATGCTCAAACGCTCAAGCGCTGAGCACATAAGGCAGCGGCGACCTCTGGCCTACATTTGACTGATATGTGCTTTGTTTTCCCCCCCGAGTCATATCAGTCCTGATCAAATAGATTACAACACGTTTGGTCAATACCAGATTACTTGTTGACGAGAATGCAGCTGCAGCCACAAGCGGTTTACACTAAAATACCAACTTTCC
Source organism: Cololabis saira (assembly GCF_033807715.1). NCBI lineage: Eukaryota > Metazoa > Chordata > Actinopteri > Beloniformes > Belonidae > Cololabis > Cololabis saira. The sequence continues at coordinate 41,986,102 of NC_084590.1, forward strand.
CCCCGTGACTGAGGTCAAAACGGAGCAGGGATGGCAGGAGTCCTGCTAACAAGGGATTTGTGTTCGTTCTGCAGGCTGGGACTGCTCCGCTTGCTTGTTGTCCCTCGGTGCGAGGATAATAAGCCTCTGACCACTGTCACCAGAGTGTTTATGACCTGCAAAGCGGCGGTCCGTCGTGTTGACTCTGTCAGCAGGGGCTTGAACGACGCTCGGCGCCTTGTGCTATTAAAAGCCACTTTCAGATAACACAAGGGACCGTCCCCTCACGGGCCCGTCGGGGGTTTGTTCGCCCACTGGGGCAAAATACTGCAGTGTAATATTTGGCTGATGGCTAATTTTAAATGAATTAACGGTGTTAATTATATATTGGAATCCAAAACAATTCAAATTTTGTGTTAAAACAGTTTGTAAACAACAATTTTCCATATCATTATGAATACAATAGATACATTAACGTACTTTTTAACTTGTTCTTTTGTTTTTCTATAATTTTGTGGTTTGAATGAATCTTTTTTTTTTTCCTTTTTTTGATTAAAGTCGATGCTACAAAGATCTCAGAAATATCAAATATGACAAATAGAGTTTAACAACTCTTTAACAACTTTTAAAAACCAGATAAAAATGTGGCTCAGAGGTCAACAAATGTGTACACGCACCTAATGTGTGTTTGGGCCTCCTCCTACCTACTAACTTTTTTTTATCATTCTCATTTTACTAATTGTACTTGTCTTTACTAATTGTACTTGTATTTGTTTCTGTTTTCTTTTTCTTATTGCATTTTTACCTTTTCTGCTTTTAACACCTTACCTGCCTATATTGGACTACAGATGGAAACTAGCCTTGTGCTACAATCTGGAACATATGTATATATGTTCATCAATGTGCACTGTCCTGAGAAATAAATAAAATAAAGTAAATTATACAGTTATTTGAGAAGGTCAAATGTCACGTTAAGAGCCTTGTCTCTGCATTTTTATAAGGTACTTACACACGGAGCGGAAAAGTAGCAACAAAAAAAAAAGAAGAAGACATTTATTTGTTCCTTTTATATGTTTTCATAAGACATGTGACACTTTGTTAAAGTGAAAAGATATATAGAGTGAGAAAAATCACATTATTTTACAGGATAGTCTAAACAAATTTTCCCTCTGAGGGCCATATATCACTGTTGTGTGTGCGTGTGTGTGTGTGTGTGCGTGCGCGCGCGCGTGTGTGTGTGTGTAAAAGACAAGGGTCAAGGAGAAATCCGAAGGCACCCGTCTCCATCTGTTTTCTGCATCACTGTGTGGGATCACATTATCTGCTGTGGGCTCTCTGGGAATTTCATCAGTCTGTAACATCTCACTTATTCACACGTCTTCCTGTGGTTTACCGAGTAGAACAGTCTGGAAAGTCCCTCCTGGCAGATCGGTGACCCATTACATCCTCCGACCATCCTTACATCTTTCTCCCGTTTGATATAGTGCCTCTGTGAGAACTTCACCGCACAAAAACGCCGAAGTTGTCCGCAGCTCCACGAAACATGTCCGCTAACATGAAACAAAACAGGCTGCTTGTGGCGGTAGGAATGACTTGATCGAGTAATAATCAAAGTTCAAATTAAAGCCTTTTCAGAAAGCCAGTGGTTTCCATTAATTAGGTAATCAAGAAGCTTCATCATCCTTCCTGATGTGATGCAACCTGGAAGTGGCAGCAGCTTGCAGTTCTTCGCCTGACCACTAAGGCTCCAAAAGTGAGTCCATCTCCTTTGATCCTCATGTTAAGATTTCCGGCTTTGTAGCAGAAATAATAGATATTTGCAGGCTGGTTAAAAAAAAAAAAAGGTTTTAGTTTACATTTCACATCCCTGACAAGTGTTGTGGGGATGGCCAGCCGATGTGAGGACCGGAAAGAGCAGCCTGGAGGGAAAGCCTGCATGACGGAGTGGAGGTAGGCGGGGGGGTCAACCCAGGGAGGAGAGGTCATTTACATTTGATTGAACCTGCTCCTGATAGCCGGGGCAGGTTAATGAGCAACGGATGAACAGGAGCCCTGGGAGCTTCATAGAAAACTAAATCTGCTCCCCTGTTTCAGCCAAACTTTAAAGCAGGGGTGTCAAATGTGCGGCCCATGGGCCGCATGCGGTTTTCATGCGGCCCGCAAGAAGATTCCAACGCAAAAAAACGAATGTTGATTTACTAAAAAGGAAGGCATAAATAATTGTCATGAATCGCAGCATATCCGATAATATATTTCTTCTACAAATCCATCGTTATTCCACAAAGAGAGCAGTTTTCGACATCTTTTTAGTTTTCTAGAATGCATTTGCCGATTTTATTTCTTTGTAGACGGTCGTTTATTTTTATTAACTGACTACTATTATATATTTTTGCAGGAAAAATATCACTGCTGAAAAAGATGATAGAAGATATTTATTCGGAGAATTTCAGTTTTGAATATGAGGATAGTGACAAAGTAAAACAGTTAAAAAAGAAGTGTTGACTTTTTCGGCACACTGGCGTAAATATCCGTGCCAATTTTTAAAAATAAATACACTTAATTGTACTGGAAAAATCTCTAAATCACAAAGAAACACTCTCGGATGTAATAAGAAAGATTTTGCTTTTCATTAAATTTCCTATAAAAAAGCGAAATATAAAAAAAACATACTTGTTTCTGTTTATCTTTGTAAAATTATATTAAAAGTATCTTACATAATTTGAAAAAAAACCCAGAAATTTCAAGAAAAGATCCTGAAGAAATATATTTTGCATAATTAGAGTGTAAACAAAGTGCATATTTCCTTTAAAATTAACTAAACTGATATTGGATTAGATAATAGTAAAAAAAAAAAGAATTAGAAAAAAAACATTTCGCACCGTTTGTTATTTTGAGCGTGCGGCCCGCGAGAAAAAAATTTGTCAAATCCGGCCCGCCAAACAAAATGAGTTTGACACCCCTGCTTTAAAGGGTTCACTACACGAGCTGCAAGAACAGCTCAGAGGGCAGGAGATATCTGTGGCCTGTGCCAGGACTTGGGGGGCAGTTAGTTCAGTACGGCCTGATTTAACACTAATCAGCTTGACTGGGCGACAGTGACACGCTGGTTAGAGGAGGATGGCTGGACATCATAAACGTGGAGGCGTTGGGGAAGACGGACTAAACGCTTGGTCTTGGAGAGGTCAAGTCAAACGTGCAGAAGCCATATTAATATAGAAGTAACCCAAAGAAACGAGGCGCATCAGGACCTCTGGTGTCCTTACAAGAGCAAAGAGCTGCCCTACTGTCCCCGAACCGCCATGACAACCACATCCATCCTCTCCAATCGGAGGTGCGTGAGGAGAGGTGCAAAAAACACAAGACTTCATCTATGACCACTGTTTAAAAAAGGTGAAAACATAAATAAATAGACAGTATTACAGAAAGGAAAAACCGCAAGTAAACAGAATGATTTTCATCACTGACCTTTTTCTTGCCAATTACACAAACATATAACCAGAGCCGTCTGGGAGATTTGCGAGGCCCTGTGCGAAATGGCGGGGGGGGGCCCTTTTGGGTTTTTCGGGTCGGATCGGGTGTCTATATGCGCAATTTTAACTCTCCAATTAGCAAAATACTGGATACCTTCCCCTGCCTCATCATCATCTGGGCTGCTTGGGACCCGGTCGGATCGGTGATTTTTGTAACAATTTTATCAAACGAGCCTTTCAGAGAGGCATTAAACTCTTCAATTTTCTTTAGTTTTTTTTTCTTTTTTCATCCCCTGATGGAAATTTCCTGAATCTGTCTCGTTCTCTCGACATTGTGTGACAGTTTGTTCCAACTCCCCCGTCTGGATCAGAGCAGCTTGTGTCTGCGCTTGGTCTGATCAGTTGTATTGAACAACAGACACGCATCATTGCACATATATTTATTGATATGCACAGACTAGTAGACATTTAGGTCTGTAATGGAACGTGACTGTTGATATTTATAAGGGAAAAAAGGAAAACATTTTGAAAAAAAAACAAAAACGGCCCCTTGGGGCGTGAGGCCCTGTGCGGTCGCACGGTTCGCACACCCCTTGCGGCAGCCCTGCATATAACACTCATAGAAGTGATGATGGCTGTTCCCGTGTAGTTTGCATTAATGTAGTTTATTACAGGATAAAACGGATGGATGGAAACACTTTTTTTTAAAACCCTGCTACGCTTTTGTTTTTTCAGATGTGTCAGTAATCCAGTTCATCACAAAGGTGTAATGGAAACACTTTTTGGCATTTAGCGGTCACCTTCTTCAAAGTCAACATCTTCTTTTTCTTTGTTTTGACAAGACGTCTTGCGGGACGAGATACGGAGAGAACTAGGAGAATAGGAAGAATAAGAAGAATATTTGGGAAACGGGGAAGGAGGAGGAGGTTAAAGACGAAACATCTTGCCGCTGACGTTTCCTCTGGCCCGGCGGACTCCCGGTGACCTCGTGTTTTACCAGACTCAAACACAACCTTAAACAGCAATCAGCGGAGGTCACGGTCGGATCGGCGCAGCCCCGACTGTATCCACATCTCTTCCCTTCTGTGTGCCGCTCCGCTCGGTGGATCCAGCATGAAAACGCCATGCTTGCTGCGGCCAACTGGTTTTTCCAGCTCAGTCCAAATGGCATGAAGTGATGTAGAAAATGAGCTAGATGGAGAAGATTAAGAGCTGAGCCTGCGAGGGCTTATCATCTCCTGGAGCACTGGGGTGTAGCCATGGAAACAGGAAGTGAGAGGCAAGCTTCCAACATGGCCACCAGCTTGTGAATGGGCGCATTCCTCAACGGCAGGGTGTCTGCAGCGAGGAGGAGGGGCGGCCGGCGTGTTTACTTCCAGAAAGGACTATATAAATAGTAACTGCTGCTGTTTTTAAAGGACTTCCTGTGTCTAGCTGTTCCGTATAGCTGTTGTTAAATAAACACGCAGGTTCCCGGTGGGGCTGACTGGTCCGCGGCGAGGTGAGGTTCAGTCCGGGATCCCGCCCGGCGTGTGGATTTTTAAAGCCCCAGACCGGAGTCACGGAGCTGTTACAGGTCACCACACTCTCTTTCACTCGCGCCCCGCCTGGTCATATAACCTCCACACGCTCAGCCTGGAGTCCACCTTCAGCAGGTCTGCCTTTAACCCGGCTAACCGCTCGCCGCTTTGTCACGAGAGACGTTCTCGTGGACAGATTCAAACAGGCCGAATGTTTGACCCCAGAAAAACTGCAGATTGCAGTCATAGGATCATTAGGTGGTAAGAAAATACAGCCGGATTTATTCATATGCACGTACAGTACTGGAGTTGAGGGGGGATGAGGGGGGGATGACATCCCCTCTGAAATAAAAATGGTCCAAATCATCCCTCCTGTAAAACTGCCATCCCTCCTTTCCATCCCTTATGTCATTTCATCAATGAATGTGGTTTTACTGCTATTTCAACATTTAGAGTCATCACCAGAAAAATAACTTATTTGACAATTTTCACCTGTTTCAAGTAAATTTTCACTTGAAATAAGTATAAAAAACGGCCAGTGGGACAAGATTTATCTTCTCATTACAAGCAAAAAAATCTTGTTCCACTGGCAGATTTTTCTACTTATTTCAAGTGAAAATCTACTAGAAACAGGTGAAAATTATTGTTTTTTTTTCAGTGATGAGTCTTGTTTTCAGTGTAATAAGATTTTTTACTAAAATGAGATATTTTAACTAGAAATAGGACAAATATTCTTATTTTGAGTTTTTGCAGTGATCCATTTTACTTATCCTGTGAAGGACAGAGTCATATTGATAAGTTCAGAAAAGTGTTTTTTATTGTTGTGTTTTGATGTATTTGATGTAAGCCCAGTGGATATTTAAAGCTTACAGAAGGCTGCATTTAACTGCTGCTATGTCATTCCTGCAGTATTTCTGCAGGTGTTTTGGTCACTGCTATTATTTGTAATATATTATATTATTTGTAATCAGCACAAATTATCTGTCCCCATATGATAAAATCCACCATCCCCCCTGATTTTGTTTTACAACTTGAGTACTGTGCACGTATAAACAACACGTAGTTGTTGGTGTTAAAGTCTGTGGCTCTGTAAATACTCCACCAAATGCTAGGTGGCTCTGCAGGTTATCTTCTGCAGAGTTTCATTACATTACATGTCTTTGGTGAAACTGAGCTGATGAACGTGGAGCAACAGTATTGTTTCATTGGAATTCCAGCAATTTATCGATTAGTCTGGACAACAAACGCATGACAAATAAACACAAACTGCAAAGGGGAATCAGCTGTGGCAGTAATCCTGATTTACGTCTCTTTAAAAGGTTGTTGTGGAGCGTTATTGCTGTTCTCCTTCTAGCGGTCTGCGTTAGGGGAGACCTGAAGGAAGGTTGTCCACGATCTTCTTCACTTTATGAACTCTCCATCTTCACACAGTCATCAGAACAGAGCCGGCCTTCTTGATCCATTTGATCAGCCGCTGGCTCTGATGATGTTCCTTCAACAGGTGACTGCAGGTGTGACGGAACCATTAACCACCAACAGACATGGAAGACATACAACGAAGTCCGCTCCATCCTCTCTTATAACCAGCATCAGTGCTGCATCTCCAGACCGAGGTATTTATACTCCTCCATCACCTCCAATTCTTCTCTTGTGATGGGAATCTATTCGACTTTGTCCTCGCTCGCCTTAAACTCCCAATCATCATTTTTTGAGATTTGTTTTTCAAGGGAAATAGTTATAATAACCTGTCCTGCCATATAATCTGCTTCAAATAAGTTGTTATAGTCAAATGCTTCATCCAAATTGTGAAAAAAAAACCATAAATCTTGAGAAATATGGAGTTTCTGAGTGTCATGCATCATGATTATTGACATTAATGATCCTATCTGATTGGAAATGCAAGAGATGAAACTTTAACATAAGTTTCATCTCTGCTGATAGTCTCTAAGTTATTCTCCAGTACATCTAATAACAATATGACCTCTATGATGTCACAGATGTTCAGCCGAGGAACTCTGTCCGTCCAGCTGCGTCACAGCTGCAGATCATCATGTTCTCTTTCAGTCCGTCCATCCAACCTTTTCGTTCTCCCTCATTTATAAACAAAAATAAGGCACAGATTGTAAACTATGAAGATGAAAGCTTGCCGTGATGAGGATGATCTTATCTGTCCAGGGTGCACGCCGCATATTATATTGCACTTTTCTCACCTTGTTTACCGAGTGCGAGCTACAGATACGAGACGAGCTGCATTCGCCGGTTCACACCGACATGAACAGTGTTTTCTGCGTCTGCAGAGATCTAGGAAGCGTCATTTTTATGGAGCGTACGAAGAGCTGTTTTCCTGTCACACATGAACGCTTAGGACTCTCTCCCAAGGACACACCGCCGGCTCTCCAGTTGGCGGACAACTGCTCGGCCTCCTGAGCTTATCCAGCAGACCCTCCGCGCGGCCTGCTGGATAAGCTCCGGCAGACCCCCGTGACCCCGAGCAGGATGACGAGGGTGTAGATCATGGAGAGATGTAGCGTGCACCGCCGATCTTGTTCTTGAGAATGCATCAGAAAGCTTGCAGCGAGGACGCAACCGTCAGAGACAAAGGGGGCGGAGGGGGGAGACGTGTGCACAAATACGTGGACCTGCACAAACATCCAGCAGCTGCCATTGTCAAGAAGGCCGCCATCCATCATCGCGGCTCGGCCGTGAAGCTGTCAGCGTGAATTCCTCGCAGGAGATTCTGCAGAGCACATTTGTCGGCCTCGGAGCTGAGCGCATGCCCAAAGTGTCCGAATGTTTAAACTTATCTCATCGTGTCCTTTTGAAGTTACTGCCGTTTTTCACAGGCCCCTAAAATAATCCCCCGAACAAAGAAGCTCCGCGCGCTGCGCCGTCGCCGCGGGCCTCCTGTGGCATCCGCCCCAGCAGATTTCAGCGTGCACGCCTCGCTTGTTTGTTTTCAGGGATTTGAGTGCAGATAAAGAAGCTGGCGTTTGACAAACAGAGGGGAGGACAGGATGCCAGGGTGTGATTGAGCGTCTGCCGCTCTCCATTTTCTTACTTCTGCCCCGTCTCCTCTGACTCCTCCTTTTTTTGGGTGAAGTATTACTTTTTGTTTTTGTGCCGATCAAACGCACACATTCAAGCAGATCTTTCGCCCTCGGTGGAGCCTTGCAGCCCTCAGCAGGGCCCGGGCGCATAATCGCTGCTCAGAATCACCAGATTATCACTGTGGAGCCACAGGAACGTTGCTTTTCTTACTGCACGTCTGCATGGATGCATGTTTTTATCTGTCTAAACCCAGCGCAATGATCACCACTATCTAATCAGCGACAAGAGGCCTGCAGGGTTCAGTCAAACCCCCGTCCACTGGACCAAAACAGGCTGCAGGGATGTCTGGAGACACTGATGTCTTCATAATGATCTCTTTTTCTTCTCTTTTTTTTTTACTGCCTCTCACTCCTGCTTTTTCCTTTTAGCTCCTTGTTTTTCTCCCCCTCATGCCAGAGAAGACAAGCTAGATCCGTGAACAATCTGCTCCATCCTTCCCTCTGGGCTCCATAAATCGCGGCTCCCCCGGGACGGCCGGGTAGACAGAACCGGAGGGGTCCAGATAGAGCCGTCTGACCCGGCTCCTGTTTCAGATTAGGTTTGAAACAGGGACGACGGTCCCCTCGGCCTCTGAAGCCGGACTCACCCAGGTTTCCTGTATCCCGTTTCATTCAGGAGTGGAGGAGTGGCCGGACGCTCGCTGGCGAGAGTCTGCGTGTTCGGACTAGGGATGGGAATTCCAATCCATTTTCGATTATGCTTAACGATTCTGTTCTTAATTGATTCCCTTATACTGTAGATTCTCATTTGGGGAAAAAGGAAAATAATGAGGCGAATGGCGCTAATATGATAGGCATGTTCGTTAATTAGTTACTGTACCTGCAGTAACGCATGGAGTCAGCCAAGGACATGCTAACGTTGCTGCTGCTGCTGCTGGGTTGAAAAGTACTGATGTTGGTCCGGAGCAGAGGTGTCTTCAGTATTCACATTCATTACTCAGGTAGAAATATAGATACTAAAGTTTAAAAATACTCCTGTAGAAGTTAAAGTATCAGCTCAAGTTTTTTACTCAAGTAAAAGTATAAAAGTACTGGTTTCAAAACTACTTAAAGTATAAAAGTAAAAGTAATGTAAGGAGAAAAAAGCCATTAAGGACAAAAGCCATTGAAAATGAATGCAACTTAGTATAATGTAAATATATTAAAGAACCATATATGTGTACTATTGAGCATTAACATGTGTTTCAGAGAGCAGGAGATATGATGACTAGTGTCCTATAAGTATTGTAATGGTGCAAAAAGTCAAACTTCAGAGGCATGTTATCATTTATCCTAACCTTTATTGGAATGAACATCCAAGTTTAGTTGCAGGAATCTGAGGGAACGGATGTAAGAACAAAACTGGACAAGAACATCTGAAACAACCACAACCAAATTCACTCTATCCTGATGGAGCAATTTAACTGGATAGTTTTTTTTAAAGGCCGAAATGAAATAGAGTAACAAGGCTGTTTTTAAAATGTAAGGAGTAAAAAGTACAGATAATTGCGTGAAAATGTAAGGAATAAAAGTAAAAAGTCGTAAAAATAATGACTCCAGTGAAGTATAGATACCGGTAACCAAAATTTCTACTTAAGTAAGGTAACGAAGTATTTGTACTTTGTTACTTGACACCTCTGGTCCGGAGTGGATTGAAAACGCGACATTGATTGATAGTTATTGCTGCTGTGTGCACTAATGTTTTTGCATGTTGGTAGTATTTCCTCCCTTTGATGAAATATTCACTTGGCATGTATTGCAAGTTGTCTTGTTGTCGTCTTTTTTACTGAAATGTCACCGGACTGTCGAGCGTTTGATCACTTGGGCGCCATGTTTACTATTGACTGCTGACTTATGCAACGTGTGTGACGATGTCATTCGTTCCCACTGGAATAGAAAAGGGAATTGTTTGCAAAATTTCCAAACGATTCCAAGGAATTGAAACAGTGGGAACCGGCTCTGAACAAGAACCGATTCTCGATTCCCATCCCTAGTGCAGACGGACGGAGCAGGTATTTCATGCTCCCACAGTTCATGTACTAATACATGAACTTCCTCGCTCCTTTGTTTGTTAAATTTCAGGCCTGAATCTAGTTTGTTTTTGTTGCTGCGGTGAAGACGGCTCGCTCACGCTCGTCCGACTGGGAAACCAAAACAAGAAGAAGAAAAAACTGTTGTGGCAATTTGAAGCTTTAAATGCTGAGAAAATACAGGATTTAAGCCGAGCACGTTAACAAAGTAATGCACGCAGATTTACGGACGGATCCGATGACCCGGGGAAGAGGACAGAGCCGTATATAAGGTTTTGTTTTGAGTGTCAGAAATGAAGGGAAACTGAGCAGCCGGGACAAATCGGCTGAAAGAGCGACGGGCCAGGTGGAACCTCGGCTCTCGGGCCGGATTGATGGCCCAACGGGGAGCACTCAGGCGGCTCAAGTTCTCCGCCGCCGTGTTGGAGCGTTTTGGGGGCTGGGAAAGTGGGGCGGAGCGGAGCAGCAACTGCTGCTGCAGGTGTGGCGCGGCAGCGACCTCCGGATGGGTCGTCTCATCCGTGAGCCCCGACGGGGGGCCGAGCCGCCGCCGGCATGACGAGCTGGTCTCGTTCCAGGGTCCCCCGTTGTGGGCGGCGCCGCAGTGGCCTCTGCAGCAACACCGCAGCTCCACACACCACACCTCCGTCCAGGTTCTCCTTGTTTACTTTTCTCCCCAAATCATAAATCATGGCTTTAATAACTCGGCGCCGAATTCCTGGAGCTTTGCAAGGCCCTAAAAAAGATAATTAGGGTGCGTCCCAATACTCCCCCTCGCCCTCCTTTTCTTCCCTAACCCTAACTTTTGCGCGTTCCCGTGAAGGTAGTGGTGTCCCAATTCCTCTTTTCACCTAGGGGGAGGGGGCATAACGAGGGCTAGGGGCTGAGAATAGCCCCTTCAAATCGAGGGATTTCAGATGCTGACTTGGCGAGCGAGGGGGTATGAAAAAAAGAGGCTCTGCGTCGATTTGACTCGCCGACCGAAGGCAAACAGGCAGACTGGTCTCAGAGAAATAGAGAGAAATAATCCTGTGACTCGTCAGATTTGTTTTGGATGTTTCTGATATAATAGTCTTCAGAAACCACAAAGTAATCCAGCTGTTATCTGGGTAATTTACACACTTTCAGATAAAGTTGCGGAAGATCACGCCAGAATAAAGGGATTTATGGTTCCGCGTTACACCAACGCAGATCCTACGGCGGAGGTTACGCAACCTACGCCGTAGGCTCTGCGTCGATTTAACGCGGACCCAAGCTCCGGACCCGGCAGACAGAAATCTCTAAATTTCGGAGCAAATTTCTTAACAGGCGTAGCTACAACTGTTAGATTTAATCTATTAAACCAACATATTCCTAAATGATTTATTTCAGCCGGCGTGATTCTCAACAGAGCTGCGTCCCGGGAGAGAGTGTCTCTCCCGGGGCTGACGGAGCAGCCTGACCCGGCGGAGACGTCTCTTCTCGGGCTGTGAGCTGAGGCTGCTCCCCGGGGCCGGCGGCTCTTCTCATCTCCGAAAACATCGGGTCAAATTTCTTAACAGGCGTTATTTGGATAAACTGAGCCCCGGTTGGGGATCTTAAGGTTACCATTATACCTGAAAAAATATTAAAACTTAATAAAGTGCCATATTAACAGCGCTACAGCTGAAATTAAAACAGCTTTTGGCTCTCAGCTTCCTGATCAGGGAAGGGATGAAAACGAGGGGTAGGGGGAGAATTGGGACAGGCACCTGGGCCAAGTGCCCTAGATCTCAAGTGCCCTAAAATCTCCCCCTTCTTTTTTAGGGCTTAGGGAAGAAAAGAAGTGCGAGTGGAGAAAAGAAGGGCGAGTGAAGGAGAATTGGGATTGGGCCTAAGACCCATATTTTTTCTTAACTATTGACTGCTTTTTATTTTGGAACTAGATTCTCGATCATCTTGAGACTTAAAGGAGCTTGAGGCCGGATTGTGGCAAGATTTATGAAAAAAATCCGTATACATTTTAAGTTTTCTAGTAATAATGTCAGATGAAGCGTTCCAAACCCAAAAGAATGATTCCTCTAGTGTATCTCTCCTTTGCCTTGAACAGGCTGTGTGCTGCAAAATGTGCTGCAATTCGGTCCCGAATTTCCCGCGCTGTCCTGTGGATGTGACGCTGCATGCACGTTCTCCCCGTTCTCCCGTGCCGGCTCCGCTGTTGGCTGCAGTACCCCCAACGGCAGCCGTGGTGAAGGGTGGCGCTAGAGAGTCTCATTTCTTAAAAGGAGCCTCAAGCTCCTTTAACTGACCTTGAGTTATTGATATTTCCACCTATAAACAAGGTGATAATCGGTTTAAACGTTCATATTGATTAGTCTTTGGTTACCTGATGTACAGTAGAATTGTCAAATTGGTCTGATTCACCGCACGAATCGGCACAGATTACTTTTGTAATACTGTATTTGACCCGGTCTTTGTACGTTTTTATAGAAACGTAATTCTTGCCATTTTAAGAATGAGATGTGAGCTCCTTTAAATCAGGGCTAAAAACATTACTGTTTACTGAAGTGTACTCTTAAATTAAATACTTACCTGCTGTACTCTACTGCCCTTACTTTTTAACAACTTGTGCTTCTTATCATTTTACCTCTTTTCTTATCATTTTATTTCATTTTATTTGTTATTTACGGCTTAATTGTGTCTTGCCGCTTTCAATGTTGATGTAAAGCACTTTGAATTGCCTTGTGTTGAATTGTGCTATACAGATAAACTTGCCTTGCCTTACCTCAAATGGCCAAAATAAGTTTTTATTTCAAGTCCTACCCTCATGCATGTAGTTTTTTCTTATTTATTCATGACCTACTTCTGTCTGTCCCACATTCTTAAAGTGTTAACTGTCCACTATGTACCTACGAACTAAGGGAAGCTTACATTTCCAACATTTTCCCCTTCAACAAGGGAAAGGGACTTAAAACTTTGGTACGGTTATACGAAGTCTGCTCGGAATGGAGATAGAAATTCAGTCCATTTACTCCAAATTCGGTCGAATTTGTCCTTTTGAATTCTCAAAGAATAGGACAGCTTTTCCATTGACCTTGACTTGCTGTTATCTGCAGCCGCGGCGACGCTGCACGCCTCGCCTGTCGGCCTGTCCCGAAACCAACGTCTCAATTTTGAGGAATTTGCCTGGACGACATATTGATGGAGCTAATCTCCTCCGCTTTAATCTGGCTCACGGATATTAGGAGCCGCCTCCGCAGCCGCGGCGCCGTCACCTCTGACCCTCGCTGTAATCCGCCTCTCCCATCAGCTCATTAGGCCCGGGGACTTCACACCTCCTGCCATGTTGGGCCCAGCTGTGTCCCCGCGTCGGCCCGGCCGGCCCGGGTGTTTTAGGAAAAAGAGCGAGTGGCCGGGGCCTCTGATCTCCGCCGAAGAGAGCAGTAAATCACAGAGGGAAGGTGACGGTCCAAAGTGCTCATTAAAGCAGGCAATAATAAATGTGGTGAGAATGAAAGGCGCTTTCTACGTGTCGACCTGGAGCAGCTAATGAGAGGAGCACGCTGCACTGATGACTAGGAAAGCCCTGGATGGAGTGTTAACAAACGTTTAACTGCAGAGCCGCAGCCATAAATGCGTCACGGCTACAAGAGGCACCTCAGCATTTCCTCTGATTGCTCAGAAATTCTTCATCTGACGCTGTTTCAGCCTTGTTCACGCAGCGTTTAAGCAGCGTCTCCGCTCACCGAGGCGACTCTTAACGCTGAAGTTACAGTTTTCAGTTTGATCATGTGAACTTTTAACGACAAACATCCAAAGATGCGGTCCAGATGTTGCATCATCATATTGTAAAAGTGAAACAGCAAAGAGATGAGCAACTACTAAGCTCCGCCCCCCTTAGTTACTGTTGCTAACTCTGACATTGATGTTTATTACCATTTTCAGCTGTGATTTCCTGCGTTAAAACCTTGTTTCAAGATGTTATAGACACATTTTGGAAACTCGAGCACCTTTTTTGAAGGCTCGTTCATAACATACTTAAATAAAACGGTTAAATTGGACCTGAGGGTTTACAGATAGTGCAAGTTAATTAAAACTCCTCCTATTGTCTTCTCAGATGATGTCACCGAGAATCAGGTAAAATAAAATGAATCCATATTTTATTAGTTTCATTTGGATCGGCATCATTTTAGCTTTACTGCGCTGCAGAACTTAAAATCTAGCACCACATACTAGTAGATGTGAAGATATAGCATCAACTTTCGTAGCACCAGATCTGGAGTTATGAACATATGACACGAGATATGAAGTCATAACTTTACATCTGGTGCTCAGCGGCTCCTGTCAGTGCTAGTGATGGCTGACGTTTACATTCCTGCTAACTCAGAAAGCTTTTTTCTCCTACTTTCTTGAGCGTGAGCCCTTTTTCTTAGATCCTCTGTCCCAGCTGAAGTAATCCCGAACAGCTGAACGAGGCGAATTAGCAACACTTTTCATCACAGGCTCAATGATCAAGTGCAAGATTCTTGATTTTTCTTCACCTTTTCTATCATTTGCATGATTGTGACCTGAATACGGGAGGTTTAGGACTGGAGACGTCCTCGGGCCGAACATCTGTGACATCATAGAAGTCATAGAAGGCCTGATCACAAACGGACAATAACAACAAGATGTGCAATATCTTTCTACCTCATACACATCCTACCTGCTTTTTTTTTTCTTGTACTGCACTTTTTTTATTCCATATGTTTTACTGTTTTATCCTTCTTTCGCTGCATGTGTGTGTTGTGTTTGCTCTGCTGCTCTTCAAAGCGAATTTCCCCATTGAGGGATGAATAAAGGACAATCTAATCTAATCTAATCTAATATTGTTATCAAATGTACTGGAGAATAACAGAAGAGACGTAACCTAAGAGTTTCATCTCTTGTCTCAGCATTTCCAATCAGATCAGATCACTAATGTCAATAATCGTGATTGAAAACACTGATAACTCCATATGGACACCTGAATGTGTCAAAACGTCCTTCTGGCTTTTTAAGGGACTAAACCATCCATCCATCGTCTTTCCGCAGGAGACAATCCCAGCTCTCTTCGGCCAAAAGGCAGGGATCCGTCGTGGACAGGTCGCCCGTTCAACCTCAGAACTGGGCCCGGAGCGTAAAAGTCCCCGGTCCCATTCCCCCCAGCGTTCAGCAGCACAATCCAACAAACCTGCTCGTTCTCATCACAGGCCGCCGCCAGCTGCAGGACAGCTAATATCGGGCTCGCTGCTTTTGCACGACGCGGTGTGGATTAGGGAGTAGTGTAGATGTGAAAGAGCTCTCTTTAGAGCCTTATGGCCTTGCAGACCCCCCCCCAATAAAAAAACCCTCCACCTCAGGAAAAACCCAGCATCAGTGCAAAGACGGCTTCCAGTGTGTAAAAGAGTACAGAGGATGAAGAGAGAAAGAAATGGTGTTGAGTTGACAGACAAACCTCCGATCACCAGCTGCAACTTTTCTTGGAGGGGGGGGGGGGGGGGGGGGGGGGGGCATCAGTTCAGATGAGAGGAATGTTTTCTCGATCTAAAAATGAAGCAGCGAAGGAGAAGAGAAGCGCAGACTCGTCCGGATTAGCCTGTTTTTCCTCTCCGTGCCGGCGCTCCGCTGGACCTGGATGGATAGATACTGACAGGCTGCCAGTTGGTTTTCATTACTCCGTGAAAAAAAAATACAAAAAATAATAATAACGGTACCCCCCCCCCCTCCCCTCCCCTCTCTCTCTCTCCTGCCCCCCTCTCATCTGAACACACTTTTCCCTCTGAAGGAAAAGGTAGAAGAATGCTCTTGAATGTGGAAAAAGAAGAAAATAAAAGTGCCAGAGGGGACTTTTTTTCCTAATATCCTCCTCAGACTTGAAGTTTGAAGCCCCCCCCCGCCCCCCGAACCCCCTCCCGTATGCCTTTTTCCTCTTAAGTGAAACCCTGTCATGTGCCTCGTGGGGGCCGCACTGGAATGCTGTTTCAATATGAGATCTGTACCTTTGCATTTTGTGTAATGCATGCTCATATGTGTCCACATGGGTTTGAGGGGGGGGTGGGGGGTGGGGGGGGTTTAGACAGAGATATGGGAACAAGGTGGACCCTTGCTTTGTTTGTTGCCCTCTGCACATACCACCACTAAATTGAACAGCGGTGAAATAAGGCCCAGATGTGCGTTGCTGGGGCGGAGGCCCGGTCACATGCGGGTGGATGGTCCAACTTGCCCCAACCCCCCCCTCCCCTCCCCCCCCCCCCCCCCGGAGGCCTGTTATCGCTCCGGCTTGCTGTGCCGCCTGGATGCCAGCGCAGCCCGCCGATAACCACAACCAGAACGTCTCCCGTCACAGGTCTCCTCGCCCTGCTCGGCTGGAGTCACGCCACGCCGCCGCTACGGGAGCGCCGCGTCGCGCTTCAAAGGGAGCGGCGGGCCGGCGGGCGGCTCGCTCGCACACATCACAGCCCGACAGCAGTGGGCTGATTTTCATTGGATAAGACGGCTCGCGTCTGCTTTCCCTGAGAAGCTCTGCCCTTTGACCCCGCAGCTTTGACGCTGACAACGATTTCAATCAACCCCCGAATTCCTTCCTGCGAGCACCTCCTGCCTTAAACCCCCTCGCCATTGGCGCTGTCATTTTCAGAGCCGCAGGGAAACCGGGGCCCGGGGGGCTGGAGGGGGGGGGAGTAAATGCAACATAATGTGGAAAGAAAGCATTTTGAAGCAGCTCCAGATAATAATGCCATGTGGAAGCAGTGAGGAGACGCCCGCCTTCAGCTGCAAGGAGCCGAACTGTTGCTACGCCGCCAGGTTTCACCCGGCGGTGCCGCGCCGCCGCCGGGGCCTCTGCCATCGCGCTGCCGCCACATCTGCTCCACCTCTGCCTACGAAAATGGCACTAGCGTGTGCTTGGGTTTCCAAACGTCGTGATTTGTGTCAGTCAGTCGCACATTTTTAGTCACGCGCAGCTGCCAAAGCTGCAACTGCAGATCCGATCAAGATGGAACCACTTAATTACTGTACATGTATCAGGACTAAAAACGAAGGGTGCAACTCTGAGATTTATTGGATAATTCAATCTACAAATGTTTGCTGAAGTTTGCTCTGGACTTAATTCCCGGTGCGACTGCCAGTATCAGCATCTTTGTTTGTGTTTGTTATTGTTGTGCGTGAGAGGCCCATTAGTCAGCGGGAGGAAAGCAGAACCAGAGGACAGAAAGGGAGCGTTTATTCTGCAGAGGAGGGACAGTATGGGAACTGTTTTCCTGCAGATTTTTCCCAGATAACGTATCTGGCTGTTTAGCTTCGCCAGAGCGGGGTTTGTGAGGGGGCCCAGACCCTTCAGCCAGCGCTGCTCTGTTGATCCAGAGCAGAGCAATTAGCATCCCAGGCCCGGCCTGCAGAGCAGCCGGCCCGTCCGGGCTCCAGCAGGCTCCGCTCCGCATCACAAGACCATCATGTACGTGCTCTCGCTCTTATCTGCTGCAGGAGAGAGCGCCGTGATAAAGAGCTGCAGAGCCACTGAGATGGGAAACAGGATCACTCAAACGACACGCAGACATGTAATCTCCACTCTAATCACGCTAATTAGTTCACTCAAACGGAGGTTAGGTCAGAGTATTAGCCTTGAGACATCCTTTTTCCTTTAATCTTTGGCAGTCGGCTCTGGAAGTCAGAAAGATAAACTGAAAAACCCTTATCATTACTCTCTTTTTATTCCCCTTTAAACTGTTTTTTGCATCTCTTACAAATTCCACAACAAACGGACATCAGGTTGTTTTTTTGTTTCGTGACATCCAGCAAAACGCTCAGACTGAAGTATTTTGGTGGGAGGTTTCTTACTTGTTTGCATCCTCCTGGAGTCCCTCACTACTCTCCAGGTTAAGGACAAGCTGCCCAACATCTTTGAATCTTGGGAGTCTTGGGGAGATGAGAGGAATCAGGTGTTTTGTACACTTTGCCCCGGCCAAGACAGCCAGCAGTTAAAAGCAAAGGTAGGATGGGAGACAACTGGGAGAACTGGGAGAACTGTCAGGAAGCATCTCATCCGTCTTTGACTCCTGGCGTGGACCACTACTCCTGCCCTCCTCTTCCTCAGGTTTCTTCTCAGTATAATAAGTTATGAATTCGTTCATTTCCACTGCAATAAAACTTCATAAAGACATCAAACAGGTTTTCCATTCTTGACGTCCTGCGGTTGACCTCGCTTCATCTTTCTTGCCGATGCGGGTCGCTTCAAAAGAGATACAAGACCGAATAAAATATTTAAATAAACAACTACAAAAAGTTTGGAACCAGGCTTTCTGTTCCCACTGACAAAGAACTGGCCAGAAGAACCGGTTCCAAGGTAGCACCAACTCTTTGTTGGGCTAGTTCAGGGGTCGGCAACCCAAAATGTTGAAAGAGCCATATTGGACCAAAAACACAAAAAACAAATATGTCTGGAGCCGCAAAAAATGAAAAGTCTTGTATAAGTTTTAGAATGAAGGCAACACATGCTGCATTTATCTATATTAGTTAGAACTGGGGGAAGAGTTTTTTTTCATTATGCACTTTGAGAAAAAGGTTGAAATGTCGAGAAAAAAGTCAAAATGTCAAGATTAATGTTGAAGTACAATCTCAAGAAAAAAGTCGAAATGTCGAGATTAAAAAGGAAAGGAAAAAGGAGGAAAAAAAGAGGAAAAAAAGGAAAAAAGAAAAAAAGGAAAATAAAAAAAGAAGAAAAAAAGAAGAAAAAAGGGAAAAAAGAGGGGAAAAAAGAAGAAAAAAAAATCCCAAAAAAAAGGTCAAACATTTTTGAAAAAGCTCCAGGAGCCACTAGGGCGGTGCTAAAGAGCCGCCCCCTGGGCTAGAGGAAAGAACGTTTACGTAAGCTGAGTTGTTAAGACCAACGGCAATAGCAAGACTGCAAGATGGAGACATTTTCAAATAAGCGATGAAGTAATCTGGATGCAGCAAAGCATCAGTGGTCTGAGGAGGAGACAACCTGTCTTTTAGAGATGTGTCCACGGAGGAGCTACGGGGACCAAGTCCGTATTAGAGCAATAACCTTGTTGTTGCTTCAACTTTTGTGCCAATGCAAATGCAGCGATGTAACTGACGTTTACGGCAACGGAATGACGTGGCTCCTCTTAGCACTGGTTCGCAAGTTGAACAAATTGTGAACCAGAAGCAGCACTGGCCCAGAACCAGCTCTGGAGCCAGTTCGGTGGAAAATAGGTACTTTTGGCCTCAAAAGAAAGGCAAGAGTTGATTCTGAGGAGAAATTTGATTTTAGTTTCTGTTTTTTAGTCTATTGTTCAATGTGCAACACCAATGTGAAAATCAGGAATGCAAACTTTAAAACTTTAAAACCTGGATGTTTCCTCAGACCTCATCACTTTAATCCCTAACCCCAGCTGATCAGTTAGTAAACAATAACTGAACTGAGGGGATTTTTCTATATGAAGAAGGTGCAGAAGAAACAAGTGATAAACTCAGGTTATTTCTTTCTATATATATAAAAAATAAGTGGAGCCTCCTTTTACTCCACTGATGCTCAGTTACAGTTTCAGCTTGGCTGCCCTGCACCATGCAACGATGCCTCGTCCCTGCAACAGAAACCCCACAAGGTTGAGCACACTTTGATGTGTACTCGCGTACTCGTCTTTTTTATATTACTCATTCACAAGCCTGATTTCTTTGATTGTGTGCGCACAGATCAGTTTTCAGATCAGACTTTTGTTGCCATGTGCTCGTAGTTTGGATAACCATCCAATGCTTGACATGCGAGAACTGACATGTCTCACTTCATGTGGCCTCTTGCCTTCAGTGCAGAAGGGGGATGTGTTCCTCTTCACGCCTGCAGGACGGGGAAGTGACAGCCAGGGCAGACATGTCACCAGTAACGCAGCTGCAAGCACATCAGGAGGCTGTGCAGACGGATTAAAGCTCCTGTTGATAAATGTGCTGTTTTAAAGTTAAACTGCAGCTGGTGTTTCCCCGAGCTTTTGTTTAGTCTGATTTCACTTCACTGTTCTTTCTTATCTCTCCTCAGCTTTGTTTTGTTCCTGTTTCTGTCCAGATGTATTTTGGGTGATTTTATCATGTATTTTATTTGCATTCTTGCGTTTCCATCTCTCAGTGTCCGTGTGAAGCTCTCTGAGTTTCTGAGCTGAACTTGGCCGTACAGATGAGACGTTTTCCTGTTTTTACTGATGCAAATGACGGATGCTGACAGGTTTCTGTTGAAGCTGGAACGCTGAGCGGGAGGGAAGCGCTCTTCTGCATGTCCATGAGATGAGATGAATGAGTGCTTGCTGTTCTTTGCATGGTACAGATGCATCCTCCATGCTGGCAACATACAAACACGGGGTCTCCGCCTGCCAAGAGCAGACGGACAAGTCTCTGCAGACCCGGCCAGTCCTCCACGGCTCGACCATCCGGCGAGCCTGGCACAGCGGCCGGCGAGGCGCATGTCGCTTTCTGGTCAAAGGAGCCAAATAAGTGACTATTGAGCAGAACGGGAGAGTTTTTAATCCCAATTAGCTCCAGTTTCAGTCGTGGCTGGTGTTTATTAGCTCCGACTGGCATCGATGGGGACAATGTAAAGCTTGTTTTTCATGGGCTGACTTCCAATCAAGTACAGAAAACAACAAAATAACAGTCATCTCGGAGAGTCACGGTCATTAGAAAACACAAAAAGGCACCTGCAGGATTCAGTGTAACGCCATCCCTCTATCTCATTGGGTCCTTACAGGCCCGTCTTTCTGGGAGTTGGTGGTGATGATCTGGATATAACTCCAGATCTGTGGAGTTTGCAGCTCAAAAATGCTATTTTAATGAGATTTAAATGCTGAAAACTGGTTCCTCTGAGCTTTCCAGCAGGATTCCTCCTTTATTCTCCAGACTAAGACTGCTGCCTGCTGAAGGTGAGACCCAAACCAACGTCAGAGTGGTTCACACAACAGGATGCAGTGTAACGCCATCTCTTTATCTTGTTTGGTTGTTACAGGCCTGTGAATATAACTCCAGATCTGTGGAGGTTGCAGCTCAAAAATGCAATTTTAACAAGATTTAAATGCTGAAAACTGGTTCCTCTGAGCTTTCCAGGGGGATTCCTCCTTTATTCTGGAGCTGCCTGCTGAAGGTGAAACCCAAACTACCCTGACATACTTCACACAACTCCACTTAAAAAAAACAGGGAGTCATGGTCATTAGAAACACAAAAACGCACCTGCAGGATGCGGTGTAATGCCATCCCTCTCTCTCGTGGATGCTTACAGGCCCGTACCATCTGAATAGAACTCCAGATCTGTGGAGGTTGCAGCTCAAAAATGCTATTTGAACGAGATTTAAATGCTCAAAACAGGTTCCTCCGAGCTCTGCAGACTGGGGCCCCGTTCACACGTAGTAAAAACTGTGGTGTTTTCATGCTTTTTGGCCGTTTGTTTACACGAAAACGAAGCTTCAGAACGCCACGTTATGCGACAGAAACGTCACCAGCGTCATGAGTGCGACCCGTGTTTACAATTTGTTTGGCCACTGTAGTTACTCGTGTCATTTGTTGATGTTTTTTTCCAGGATTCTGATTGGCTAGCATGACTTTATCTTCTCGTTACACTGCCCCCTGCAGGTTTGGCTGCTCATAGCACCTTAACAGCGTATTTATGCAGGTTCGTGTAAATTATGGTATTTTTCAAAACGTAGAGGGGGAAATATCAGTTTTTGTAAATACCACTAGGGGTACTAGGGATGGGAATCGAGAACTGGTTCTTGTTCAGAACCGGTTCCCAGTGTTTCAATTCCTTGGAATCGTTTGCATATTTTTCAAACGATTCCCTTTATGATTCCAGTGAGCATGAATGGTGTCATCACGCATGTTGCGTAACGTGCGTAAGCCAGCAGTCGATAGTAGACATTGCGCCCCAGCAATACAGACGTACGGTAAGTAAGTATGGTTATATATCAGTAAAAAAGACGATAACAAGCTAACTTGCAATACTTGCTAAGCGAATATTTCGTCAAAGGGAGGAAATACCACCAACATGCAAAAATATTTGCGCACACAGTAGCAATAATGATCAAGGAATGTTGCGTTTTCCAGCAACATCAGCAACTTCAGCATGTCCTTGGCTAATAAAAGTGCAGGTAACTAATTAACTAGTGAACACTCCCTATCATATTAGCGCCATTTGCCTCATTGTTGTTCTTTTTTTCCAAATGGGAAGCGATAAGGGAATTGTTAAAGAACGGAATCGGTAAGCAGAATCAAAAATGGAATTGGAATCGTAAAAATTGTGTCAATTCCCTTCCCTATGTGTATTCGTGGCCTAAGACTCCTGCCTGCTGAAGGTGAGACCCAAACCACTCTGACGTACTTCACACAACTCCACTTAGAAAAACAACCAAAAATTAAAGCTGCAAGCAGCGATGAACGGGCCCTCGCACTCACGGCCACCGCCCCCATAAGCATATCAGAAATGACACCACCCACGACTTCCTATGTCAAACCATTCAAAAGTTATAGCAGAAAAAAGGGACAACCAATCAGAAGAAGGGGCGGGGCTAATTCAGGCCAATGAAGGTCAAGGACTCCATACAGAATCTGATGACACCACCCACGACTCTTTATGTCAAACCATTCAAAAGTTATAGCAGAAAATCGGGACAACCAATCAGAAGAAGGGGCGGGGCTAATTTTCGCCAATTATGGTCAAGGACTCAACACCGAGTCCGATGACACCACCCACGACTCTTTATGTCAAACCTTTCAAAAGTTATGGCAGAGAAAAGTATTCTAGTGGGCGCTGTTGAGCCGTTAGGCCACGCCCATTAATGCAAACCATGAAATATCAAATGTATCGACAGGCCTGGCTTTTCTTTAAGTTGCGACATGATACAGGTGTGTACCGATTTTTGTTCATGTACGTCAAACCGTATTATGGGGCTTGAGGCGCAAAGTTTTTTCTGTCTGAACCAATCAGATGAAGGGTGGGCGCGCTTTTTGCCGTCTAGCATCACCACGGTAACGCTTTTGAAAGAGAAAAGTAATGCGTGTGGTCGGAGGATGGAGACGCACGTTTTGATGTATAACACACCTGGGTGCACGTTACGTTCGGGCCGTATTAATGACCGAAGAAATGGCATAAATTGCGCCAAAATTACACGATTAATTCAAAATGTTCAAAATGGCCGACTTCCTGTTCGGTTTCGGCCATGGCGCCAAGAGACTTTTCTTTAAGTTGTGACATGATACAGGTGTGTACCGATTTTGGTGCATGTACGTCAAACCGCATTGTGGGGCTTGAGGCACAAAGTTTTTTCTGTCTGAACCAATCAGATGAAGGGTGGGCGCGCTTTTTGCCGTCTAGCATCGCCACGGTAACGCTTTTGAAAGAGAAAAGTAATGCGTGGTGTCGGAGGATGGAGACGCACGTTTTGATGTATAACACACCTGGGTGCACGTTACGTTCGGGCCGTATTAATGACCGAAGAAATGGCATAAATTGCGCCAAAATTACACGATTAATTCAAAATGTTCAAAATGGCCGACTTCCTGTTCGGTTTCGGCCATGGCGCCAAGAGACTTTTCTTTAAGTTGTGACATGATACAGGTGTGTACCGATTTTGGTGCATGTACGTCAAACCGCATTGTGGGGCTTGAGGCACAAAGTTTTCTAGGGGGCGCTGTTGAGCCATTAGGTCCCGCCCATTAATGCAAACCATTAAATATCAAATTTTTCACCAGGCCTGGCTCAGTGTTTCGAGAGGAGGTAGTAAAACGTTAATACCTGAAGCAACAGCAGGACTGGTGTCATCACCATCACCACCTTTGAACAGCCAATATGCTTACAGTGTTTTTTCATACACGTATAGTTCATACAGGAAGATAGTGTAGCCTTTGTCTCACTTGATTTGGCCTTGTATTCATATACATACTAATTGAATGATTATAGGCTATCCCATTTGTTGCCCAAATAAATCATTTCAAAATCAGTAAATAATTAAAATCAGTACTCGAGTTGTAAAAAAAAAAATCAGGGGGGATGGTGGATTTGATCATATGGGGACAGATAATTGTGCTGATTACAAATAATATAATATATTACAAATAATAGCAGTGACCAAAACACCTGCAGAAATACTGCAGGAATGACATAGCAGCAGTTAAATGCAGCCTTCTGTAAGCTTTAAATATCCACTGGGCTTACATCAAATACATCAAAACACAACAATAAAAAACACTTTTCTGAACTTATCAATATGACTCTGTCCTTCACAGGATAAGTAACACGGATCACTGCAAAAACTCTAAATCTTAACAAGAATATTTGTCTTATTTCTAGTTAAAATGTCTCATTTTAGTAAAAAAATCTCATTACACTTAAAACAAGACTCATCACTGGAAAAAACAACAATTTTCACCTGTTTCAAGTAGATTTTCACTTGTAATAAGTAGAAAAATCTGCATGTGGAACAAGATTGTTTTGCTTGTAATGAGAAGATAAATCTTGTCCCATTGGCAGATTTTTCTACTTATTTCAAGTGAACATTTACTTGAAACAGGTGAAAATTGTCAAATAAGTTATTTTTCTGGTGTTATTTTTCTGGTGATGACTCTAAATGTTGAAATAGCAGTAAAACCACATTCATTGATGAAATGACATAAGGGATGGAAAGAGGGGATGGCAGTTTTACAGGGGGATGATTTGGACCGTTTTTATTTCAGGGGGGAAATCCCCCTCATCCCCCCTCAACTCGAGTACTGATTATAATAAAGTGACTTATAAATCAATAATTTTAAAATCTCAATCCTTATTTCTATTTAACGGCCAGGGTTTATAGGCTGCATATTTACACTGTGTAGCCTGAAAGTGAACTGCAACTTACGTGCGGACACATCTTTGCTGTGGAGGGGGCTGAATAAATCAACCAATTTTTGACATTTGGCCGTGTCTTCCTCCAGCGCCTTTTTTTTCTCTCTCCCTCTCGGCACCGCCTTGTCGAGGCAAAACCTCATTTTAACTCTCCCTCGCTGTGGAAACAGCCCCTGCTTGTAATAATGGCTGCAGCTCGAGCGGCAGAGCTGGTGGTGGGCGTGGTTTCAGCAGCGGAGGAGACCGAGGGGTGGTGTGCATTTTGGTGACGTAAAGAAAATGCACCAATTTTAACGGCTCACAGAAACCACGTGACACTGGGGGACTCTGTAAGGGTGGGGGCGAGCAGATCTTGCAGATTTTCATGGGATTTCATCTTTTCTGTGTTAGCAGGCTGAGGGGAGACCACTTTAAATATGTTAAAACAAGAAAACACGTGTTTTTCATAATAGGTCCCCCTTTAAAGATTTTCTAACATTTTAGTTTGTTATGAACGTCAGAGATGTAGTTATAACACTGCATACTTGTGAATAATTATAAACATTGAAAAACGTACTTTTATATGAAAATAACCAGAAACAGATAGCTATAACATGGTATTTATATACTGCTTTAATGAACATTATTTTTATAGCCTATAAGCTATAAATATTATTTTTCTATTTTAATAAAATTAAATGTTTTTCTCTCATTTCAATTAAAACAAATAGGAATATTATCGGTTTTAATGACAATTATTGTACATCACAGCTAATTGTAAAATACATTGATTCAATTCGATTATATACAGGAATTACAGGCTATGATAATAATAGAAAAGAAAGAAAAATGACTCAAACAAAAAAAAAAAACAGTGAGTGAGACAGGCAAGACAGCGACAACCAATGCAAGTGGGATGTCAACAGTGTATACATATTTCAAAACACAGACAACTACTTCTGAGCAAGTGGTTTGTTGAGCAGATATTGGAATTAATCTCAGATATTTGCATGAGGTCACTCTCACTCTCAACTAAATAAATAAATATATATATATATATATATATATATATATATATATATATATATATATATATATATATATATATATATATATATATATATATATATAAATACAACAACACACCCCTCTCCTCTTAAAATAAATTCAAATAAACAATCAAACTTATTTCCTTATACAATTTATACAAAAACCATATGTCTTTGTAAAAGAGCATAATACAAAGTCTTTCAGAATAAATGTACGTATTTTTAACGTGTGACAGCATCCTGTATCATAACTACATCTCTGCCGTTTGTACAAACCAAACTGTGTGGAAATCGGGTAAAGAGTCTGGGAGTTATGAATGATTGTAGTCCGGGAGAAACCTTGCTCAGTAGAAATGATGCACTAAGACGCAAATAATGCCCTGTCCAAGATGGCGGCCGCATCGATCGGCGCCCGGTCCAAGATGGCGGCCGCGCCCCATCTCGTTTGGAGCACAGATGCAAACTAGAAGACATGACAATTCCTGGTGCCAACAGGTGGCGCTACAACCGATCCTGAATATTCCACCATAGATGTCTTCAGGCTCAACCTACAATCATGCACATACGTTTTCGACCACATCAAATCATAGATTGCTGAATTACAGCCAATTGATGTTTGATGGCGAAGCTTAAAAATGACCTCAAACTTCGCCGGATCACTACGGTCACGCCCTCTGGCAGAAACTTAAAAGCTTCGCAATTTAGCGTCGGCCATGTGTCTAGATTGTACAAACCAAGTTGTGAGCCAATTCGATAAAATCTCTAGGAGGAGTTCGTTAAAGTACGAGGCCTAGAAATGATCAGAATTCATGAAAAATGACATTTTCTGTTCAAAATGCCGGACTTCCTGTGTAACTTAGACCATGGGTCCAAAAGACTTTTTTGTAGCTCTTTGTCTAATATAATACTCACATAAAGGTCATTGCTGTAAGTCAAACCATATTGTGGGGCTCGTCAAAAAACATAAAATAGGTGGCGCTATAGAGCCCATTCTTGTGGACCCATGCCTGTCGCCCATAAAATACGTAATTTTACGCGACTCTGGAAGCGTGTGCAAAATTTGGTGAGTTTTCGAGCATTTTAAGGCCTCCAAAAAGGCAATTTATTTACGGCGAGAATAATAATAATAATAATAATAATAATAATTAAAGCTGCAAGCAGCGATGAACGGGCCCTCGCACTCACGGCCACCGCCCCCCATAAGCATATCAGAAATGACACCACCCACGACTTCCTATGTCAAACCATTCAAAAGTTATAGCAGAAAAAAGGGACAACCAATCAGAAGAAGGGGCGGGGCTAATTAAGGCCAAAGAAGGTCAAGGACTCATTACAGAATCCCATGACACCACCCACGACTCTCTATGTCAAAACATTAAAATGTTATAGCAGGAAATAGGGACAACCAATCAGAAGAAGGGGCGGGGCTAATTTTCGCCAATTATGGTCAAGGACTCAATACCGAGTCCGATGACACCACCCACGACTCTTTATGTCAAACCTTTCAAAAGTTATGGGAGAGAAAGGTATTCTAGTGGGCGCTGTTGAGCCGTTAGGCAACGCCCATTAATGCAAACCATGAAATATCAAATGTATCGACAGGCCTGGCTTTTCTTTAAGTTGCGACATGATACAGGTGTGTACCAATTTTCGTTCATGTACGTCAAACCGTATTATGGGGCTTGAGGCGCAAAGTTTTTTCTGTCTGAACCAATCAGATGAAGGGTGGGCGCGCTTTTTGCCGTCTAGCGTCGCCACAGTAACGCTTTTGAAAGAGAAAAGTAATGCGTGGTGTCGGAGGATGGAGACGCACGTTTTGATGTATAACACACCTGGGTGCATGTTACGGTTCGGGCTGAATTAATGACCGAAGAAATGGCATAAATTGCGCCAAAATTACACGATTAATTCAAACTGTTCAAAATGGCTGACTTCCTGTTCAGTTTCGGCCATGGCGCCAGAGACTTTCCTTTAAGTTGCGACATGATACAGGTGTGTACCGATTTTTGTGCATGTACGTCAAAGCGTATTGTGGGACTTGAGGCACGAAGTTTTATCTGTATGGACCAATCAGATGAATTGGGGGCGCGCTTTTTGGCGTCTATCATCGCCACGGTAACGCTTTTGACTGAGAAAAGTTATGCACGTTATTGCAGGATGGAGACGCACATTTTGATGTATAACACACCTGGGTGCACGTTACGGTTCTGGCGAAGAAGCGGCTGAAGGAATGGCATAAATTGCGCCAAAATTACATGATTAATTCAAACTGGCCGACTTCCTGTTGGGTTTCGGCCATGGCGCCAGGAGACTTTTCTTTAAGTTGTGCTATGATACAGGTGTGTACCGATAAAGGAAGCTCTGAAAACCTTAACAAACCATGGTTTACTATAGAACTTAGGAAATCCGCAAATTCAAAATTTAATGTCTATGAGTTTTGGTTCAAATATAAATCATTGGTATAGTATGCATAAATGGCTTTATGAGGGTGACACTTCCATTATAGATAAAATGTATTTCAAAATGGTTTTCAAAAATGAAAGGACACATGAGTCTATCTTTCTTGAAAAGTTAATTTAATTACTGATACTTATTAAAATATACATTTTGTTAAGGAAATCTATTAATTTTGAGATAAATAACGGTCGCCCCCAATTACTTTTTTAAGGTTGTTGCCCTATTAATGTAGGTTTAAAAACACTAAAATACCTTTGTTTGAAGTTTTCACATATATGCACACTACATTCCAAATGTTTGGAAAATGGCCAAATACATCTTTATTTTAAGTATTTTAAAAATAGGCCTCTCAAAGGCCTTATACATCATTGACCCACAATTGTGATTCAGGCTTAAAGCTCCCCTGCTACACGTCATTCAGGCAGCCAATCAGCACAGAGCCTCATTAACATAGCCCCCCCTCCCCTCAGAATCCCTCATAGACAAGGTTAGAAACGGTAAAAATAAAGACATGGCCCAGAGGCTGAATTTCTCATTTATGTAGAAAAAACCTTCAAAAGCTTGTTTTTAAGACATTCAATGCCTGTTTAAAATATACATTAAATGCCATAATAGGTCACCTTTAAATAATTTTTAAGCAAATGAAGCAACGGTAAATTCTCGCCAAATACAGTAAATACCAGTTGTCCCTGAACGCACCAGGAGGATAATCGGCTTTTTAGAATTCCGACCGGTCCCTGAATGCACCTCCTCCGCGGCGCTGCGCGGTGCCGACCAGATCTCGGCTGAAAGCCGATAATAATATAATAACATTGCAAAGCTGCTGTGAAATAAGGTGTAATACATGCACTGTAGTTATTTTCTGTATAAAAATTGAATTTAAAAAGACGGGTTTGACTCAAAATCAGTGCGGTTTTATTTAAGTGGTCTCTGTCTCGGTAGAAGACAGAGACATGAAAGACATGAAAAAAAGCGAGCTGCATTACAGACATGCGCCGCCGAAATACATCGGTGAAAACTATTCCACAGGAATATTTCACCATAGATGTCTTAAGACGACTCTACAATTATGCACACAATAAAAAAATACTTACAGATTAGGTTGGGACTCGTGTGAAAACACTGGAGGATTCATGTCGTGTGAGGAACGTCAATACGGTGCGCACGCAACAACGTACCCCCGCTCCCCCCCTCCTCCCTCCCCCTCGGCCTCCGCTCCGCTGCAGGAGCCAGCTTGCTTTAAATCCAATGGATTTAAATAAATATTCATTACCAATCGTGCGTTTTACGCACCTTAATGCCAAAAATATATTTTCACATCACAGTAAACAATATTTTTACGAAGTTTACGAAGTTAATTGGACATGGCATGACAAAAATATGATTTAATTGTATATGAATACATTTTTGGAAAAAGAGAGTTACAAAGTTCTTCAAAAGCGATATGTACCAGCGTATGATTTTTTAGTCATGTCGAAATGTATCTAAATCTGACATTTTATTGTCTTAAGACCAAGCCTATGATTTTAAATTATTATTTTACCAAAAAATTCAGAGTGATGTAAAATGGCAGTTCCCTTCAAGTTATGACCACGATACTCAACACAGTTAATAAGGACGCTTATGACAATAATATGTGTCGATTTCATTGTGATTGGATGAATGAAACAGCAATGACAGCACATAATTTGATGAAAAATGTATACCTGACCAAAAGGTGGCGCTATGGATTTCAATCCAAGATTGTCATATCCACTTGTTCAGAATGGAAGCCGGATTACATGTATTGATTTTGGGTCAATTTGGACCAAGTATGTTTAAGTTACAACAACTTTTATGTTCATGGCGAGACACAGAAATTTTACTACCTCTAACGGCCACGCCCTTCGATAAGAACGTACAGTTTTCTCTGTCAGTCATCGTCAATGTCTTACCTATTATCTGACCAACTTTGAGATCAATCCACTCATCTCGCTTGGAGCACAGATGCATACTAGAAGACATGACAATTCCTGGTGCCAACAGGTGGCGCTACAACCGATCCTGAATATTCCACCATAGATGTCTTCAGGCTCAGCCTAAAATCATGCACATACGTTTTCAACCACATCAAATCATGTATTGCTGAATTACAGCCAATTGATGTTTGATGGCGAGGCTTAAAAATGACCTCAAACTTCGCCGAATCACTACGGTCAAGCCCTCTGCTAAAAACTTAAAAGCTTCGCAATTTAGCGTCGGCCATGTGTCTAGATTGTACAAATCAAGTTGTGAGCCAATCTGATAAAATCTCTAGGAGGAGTTCGTTAAAGTACGAGGCCTAGAAATGATCAGAATTCATCAAAAATGACATTTTCTGTTCAAAATGCCGGACTTCCTGTGTAACTTAGACCATGGGTCCAAGAGACTTTTTTGTAGGGCTTTGTCTGATATAATAGACACATAAAGGACATTGCTGTAAGTCAAACCATATTATGGGGCTCGTCGAAAAACATAAAATAGGTGGCGCTATAGAGCCCATTCTTGTGGACCCATGCCTGTCGCCCATAAAATACGTAATTTTACGCCACTCTGGAAGCGTGTGCAAAATTTGGTGAGTTTTTGAGCATTTTAAGGCCTCCAAAAAGGCAATTCATTTACGGCGAGAATAATAATAATAATAATAATAATAATAATAATAATAAACATCACAGATACAATAGGGTCCTCGCACTTTCAGTGCTCGGGCCCTAATAATTAAAGCTGCAAGCAGCGATGAACGGGCCCTCGCACTCATGGCCAACGCCCCTCCTTCCAGCCCCCCCCAAAAAGAGAATATTAAAAATACGATAAATGTAAAAAAAAAAATAAAATTAAACAAGATTTATCTTCTCATTACAAGCAAAAAATCTTGTTCCACTGGCAGATTTTTCTACTTATTTTAAGTGAAAACAGGTGAACAGGTGAAACAGATGAAAATGGTGTTTTTTTTTCCAGTTATAAGTCTTGTTTTAAGTGTAATGAGGTTTTTTTTACTAAAATGAGACATTTTCACTAGAAATAAGACAAATATTTTTGTTAAGATTGTGAGTTTTTGCATTGATCCATTTTACTTATCCTGTGAAAGACAGATGCATATTGATAAGTTCAGAAAAGTGTTTTTTATTGTTGTGTTTTAATGTATTTGATGTAAGCCCAGTGGATATTTAAAGCTTACAGAAGGCTGCATTTAACTGCTGCTATGTCATTCCTGCAGTATTTCTGCAGGTGTTTTGGTCAGTGCTATTATTTGTAATATATTATAATATTTGTAATCAGAACAAATTATCTGTCCACATATGATAAAATCCACCACCCCCCTGATTTTTTTTTACAACTGGAGTACTGGCTGCGGTTCTGTTTAAAGCCGGGCAGACACTGTGCCATTGCCGGCTCGTTTTGAACCAATTTTCCTCTTGTTTCAATCATTAATATGTGTGCAGACAAGGTAAAAAAAAAAAAAAAAGAAAACTCAAACTCTTTCAGTTCACTGTGTTTTCTAGTAGTTCTTCTAGTTTTCTATTGTTACTTTTAAGTTTACTGTTCCCTTTGTGGTTTTAATTAAAGCATGTAGCTTTAATTATCACCCAATTCTGTGTTTCACCTTGTTAGTCAACTTCACTCCAACTCATTACCACCAATTTTACACTTATTTTTGGAATGAATGGTCAATAGACCTCATTTACATAAAATCATAGCTCATTTTTGAGATAGATAAAGATAAGCCGAAATTCTGAATTTTTTTGACTATAGTTAAACTCAGAGGCATATAAATTGATGGATTATCACAGACGGGTATATGTGAAAATGAAATGAAATCATTTAAAATGTTTGGACCACCACCCAGCACCAGCCAGTGGTTGGTGGGTCAAATTGAATATCACAGGAGAGGAGAAATTGAATAAAATATCCATAATTCAATGCAAGTAGTGATCAGAGGTGGGTAGTAACGAGTTCCATTTACTCCGTTACATTTACTTGAGTAAGTTTTGGGAAATGTTGTACTTTTAGGAGTAGTTTTGGATAACTGTACTTTTTACTTTTACTTGAGTAGATTTGTGAAGGACAAACTGTTCCTCTTACTCCGCTACATTAGGTTACGTTGAGCTGTTACTTTTCTTTTATCCTTTTTATCCGTGTACACGTCAATCTCATGACATCACTGAGTGATTCTTTGGGAAAAATGTTTGTTTTTGCATGTTTTGTCACATTTACACAGACTCAAACACACACAGAGTTTCTATGAGTTCATGTTTGTTCGAGTTCTGGTTAAAAAAGAAAAGTACAAAGGCTTGAAATTTTGTGCTACTGGTGCTTAATTTATTTTTTTATTATGTTATTTTATTATTTATTAAAGTTCTTGAATTTACTTTATTTTAATTTAAGCTATTTTTCATTTTTTTATTAATTTTAATTTATTTTATTATTTTATTGATTTTAATTTGCCTGAAAATGATTATTTTGTACTTTTGTCTGTTTGAATGGTTGTGTTAAAAAAATAAATCAGACGTTACTCAACAGTTACTCAGTACTTGAGTAGTTTTTTCACCAAGTACTTTTTTTACTTTTACTCAAGTAATTATTTGGATGACTACTTTTTACTTCTACTTGAGTCATATTATTCTGAAGTAACAGTACTTTTACTTGAGTACAATTTTTGGCTACTCTACCAGCTCTGGTAGTGATCATCAATTTTATTTGAAATGAGTGTAACAGAGGCAGTTATATGGATGAAAATCATATTTTTGATATAAAAGAAAAGTGAATATGGGTCAATTTGACCAAAAGACCACAGAAGGGTTATCTATTAACATTTCAACATAATCAACTCATCCAAGAGATATTCAGAAGAGCTTCTCTTCTGCAAATGGTACAGTAGATGAGCTGCCATACAAAGGAATTTCCCTTTGGGGATTAATAAAGTAATTCTTATTCTTATTCTTAAAATCCGTCTAGCTGACGTGACCCAGGCAGACCAAACAACAGGCTTCAGCTTGAGCGGCCGTTTTCCGCTTGGTCCTAGTGCTGACCTGTCTCCATTTAATATAGCGTGACATTGTTTTTGGACGGTAAAAACTGCAGGGGACCAAAACTGCCTTTTGAAAAAGTGCAGGATACATGTCCCCCCCCCCCCCCCCCATATTACGTCCGTGTATGAACGTATAGTCAGTGAGCAGAGACGGGTCGCATCAGAGCATCAGGTCCGTCCCAGCCGGTGTTCTGCCAATTTCTGCTCCCTGCCGAAAAAATGCTACGTTTGGGTTCTGCGCATGCGCACAGTCGATTTTCAAAGTTTGCATCATTTCTTGCACGATGTAAAATGGATAATGGGATGTTGATTATTTGATCCTTCAAAATACACGACCCATGACATGAATGCATTACACTTTGTGAACATTATACGATAAAGAGAAAAAAAAACAACAATTCTATGGCTTTATTTGATATTCATTCAGTCATTTGCCTTTATTTAACCAGGCAGGTCATTAAGAACACATTCTTATTTACAATGACGGCCTGGCAAGAGACAAGGACCACTTGGGGGTGAAAGGAAGTGGTTTAGGGAGTAAAACACAGTAAAGTTGTGGCTCTACAAAGGTGGAAAACCTTTAGGTAGCATTTTTTGGCAAAGCTGCAGAAATGGGCAGAAACTGGCTCTCGGCTCTGCGCGTGGCCGCGCGCGGCCGCGCGCTCCTGATCGGGATCGCGGATGGAAGCTCAATAATAATATAATAATATAATAAAATAAAATAATTGCAACACGCATTAAAAAAAACACAATACAACTTACGTGACGTGACGGCGTGACTCCACATGTTGCTGCAAGTTGCAACAACCCCCCTCCCCCGCCCCGCCCCCGACAGCTTCCAGGAGCTGCGGCTGCGCGTTCCCGCGGTCTGCGCGCACGCGGCCCGCAGACAGCTTCATGCTTCTAATCCAACTCAAAACATTCATTATAAATCGCCTCTTGCACATACAATGCTCAAATCATATTATTTTCAACAATATTTTTACGAAGTTAGAAGTTAATTCGACATTGCATGACAAAGTAAAGATTTATTTCAAAATGAGTTCATATTTTGAATAAAGTCGGTGACAAACTGTCCCAAATATAGAATGGATATCAGAATGGAAGCCTGATTAAATGTATTGATTTTGGGTCAATTTGGACCAAGTATTTGAAAGTTAAAACAACTTTTATGTTCATGGCGAGACACCGAAATTTGACAACCTCTAACAGCGACGCCCTTTGAGAAAAACTTACAGTTTTCTCTGTCAGCCATCGTCAATGTCTTACCTATTTATCTGACCAACTTTGAGATCCATCCGCTCATCTCCCTTTGAGCACAGATGCATACTAGAAGACATGACAATTCCTGGTGCCAACAGGTGGCGCTACAACCGATCCTGAATATTCCACCATAGATGTCTTCAGGCTCAGCCTACAATCATGCACATACGTTTTCAACCACATCAAATCATGTATTGCTGAATTACAGCCAATTGGTGTTTCATGGCGAGCCTTAAAAATGACCCCAAACTTCGCCGGATCACTACGGTCAAGCCCTCTGCTAAAAACGTAAAAGCTTCGCAATTTAGCGTCGGCCATGTGTCTAGATTGTACAAACCAAGTTGTGAGCCAATCTGATAAAATCTCTAGGAGGAGTTTGTTAAAGTACGAGGCCTAGAAATGATCAGAATTCATAAAAAATGACATTTTCTGTTCAAAATGCCGGACTTCCTGTGTAACTTAGAGCATGGGTCCAAGAGACTTTTTTGTAGGGCTTTGTCAGATATAATAGACACATAAAGGTCATTGCTGTAAGTCAAACCATATTGTGGGGCTCGTCAAAAACATAAAATAGGTGGCGCTATAGAGCCTAATCCTTTTTGACCCATGCCTGTCGCCCATAAAATACGTAATTTTACGCGACTCTGGAAGCGTGTGCAAAATTTGGTGAGTTTTTGAGCATTTTAAGGCCTCCAAAAAGGCAATTTATTTATGGCGAGAATAATAATAATAATAATAATAATAATAATAATAATAATAATAATAATAAACATCACAGATACAATAGGGTCCTCGCACTTTCAGTGCTCGGGCCCTAATAAACATCACAGATACAATAGGGTCCTCGCACTTTCAGTGCTCGGGCCCTAAAAAACAACAAAATGTTCCTTTAAAAGCTCCGTGTGAAGTTGTAATCTATTCTCAAGGAGAGCATAAAGCTGCGACCCCATGACACGATGTTTAGTCTGTCAATTGTACCTTGGAGTGGATTCGTGCACGGTCAGTTAACACCCATAATACAGTTCAGCAGCAAACATAGTTCGGGGAACGAGGCGTTTATGTTCAGCTCTGACGCGAGGAGGAGGAAGGGGAAAGTGCGTGTCTTGTCTTTGAGAGTTGCTCAAGCGAGCGGTGTGTGCTGCGAGCCGCCGGGCCCCTCGGCCAGCAGGTTGTGTGTGAGAGCTTGCTGGTACTGAGCGACTGTCCCACGGTGTCGGGAGCGAGGAGCTGGAAACATCCGAACCCCCTGCGGCAGATCTTAACATCTGCCTAGCTGCCGTCGCCAATCAGAGGCGAGGGCCGGCAGCCGCGACGAATCGGCCTGTTCGCTGGTCCTTTCAGCGGATCCCGGTGGTGGACCCGGGAACAAAAGCCGACCCCCGCCGCCTCCAAACCCTCCTGCTGTATCCACCCTCTTCATCCTCCCCACAGCACTCCGGCTTTGATATCCCCGACCCCTGCGTGGAGGGATAGCCTCCTCTGTCCGAACCCGCCCACACATCTCACCTCCATACAAATAATCCCAATGGATCATGAAAGGGAGGTAACGTGGGCTCCGGTGCCCCGAGCATGGCTGACATGCATCTCTGTCTCTTTTCTTTCCTTCCCCCTTTTCACGGGACGAACTGGGACGGTCCCATACTGGGATGCGAAGATATGCTCGCATCTCGTCCTCGATCTCATCCCGCCCCCTTTATCTTCCACATTCTCAACCTCAAGCTGAGATAAACTCAAACAGCCCGGAGATACGCAGGTGTCACGCCAGCAGATAGCCGCGGACGCGGCGGCGTTTTCCAGCGTGAGAGAACGAGGCCGCATCGTAAATCCAAATTTTTAGGGTTATGACTTTGTTTTGGAGGCCTGTGAGTTGGACCGGAGCAGACAGCTCTGTGATATCCGGCGGGCCAGACGGTCGAGTTTCTCAACATCTGGCAGAGGTTCAGAAGGTGATTACGCCATGGAGTAATAGAGAGACGCCGGAGAGAGAAGACAACGCTCATCTGGCGCTGCGGGCGCCCGCAAAAAGGGATGACACCCACTCCATCCAGATGATCAGCCATGACCGGCTCGGATTACCGGCGCTGGAATGCGTCCATACGTCCACGCCTTCGCCGTCACACACGCAGGATAGGTGCGCTACCGGGTGTAGCCGCTGACGGCTCTTTCAGTTTTGTTTCTGCAGGACGGAAAGAAAGAAATAACTAGTACAGTTTGATGTCTAAACTTATCTAAAGTGAGAAAGGCGGCACATCCCAGCGAGCTCCTGTTTCACAGCAGATGCGTCCTCGTGCGGTTGATCGCCCGAGGACGGCGCGGCCTCCTCCGCGCCGCCAGCTGCCCTCGTGAAACAGGTGGTTAATGGCTTTACAATCAAGTTTGCTAAGTTCAATGTCGCTTCTTGAATTTTGCGCTCGAGTCAGTCCTCTTCCTTTCATCCTCCGCACTGTCAGTTCTTATTTATCTAATTGGACTTACTGGTGAAGAGGCACCGACCTGCCGGCCTTCACCCCCTCCACCCCCACCGGCCCCCTCCTCCTCCAGGAGGTCCTGACTCGGGCCTCCTAGACCTCGTGTCTCCAGCTCCTTATGTGCAAGTCCACTCGTTTTATGCGTTTCTGCACATTGAACTCTGGTTAACCCCCGGCTGTGATGAGCGTCAACCCCCCCCCCATAGATCAGGCCGGGCTGTCTGTCTTAGGGAAATACGACGCAGTCCTGAGAGTTTCACAAATATTTTAAATCCAGCAGGAAAAAACAGGGTTCCACTTGGGTCGTACACATGAGAAGTGTGACAAATACTCGGGCGATCAATCAGAGGGAGGACAAGCAAATACTTCTCATGCCTGGACACAGACGGCCAATCAGGACGCGGGTCTGAGATTTACAGTTGGGGAAGTTGCAGGTATCCAGTGTCTGACAAGTATTTGAGGAACATCTCCGTCAGCCAGAATGTAATGTAGAGCAATTAATGTCCCAACATGAGGCCGACCTGAAACCGCCGCTCTGACAGGACGATGATGTCGTAACTAAGTTAGAAATAGCTTTTATCTCCGACACTTAGCCGTGGACCTAGAATAGTCTGAAGTGTTTGACCGGGGGGGGGATCACCCCGCCGCCTCTCTCGGAGTCAACAAAACATTTTGAATTCAAACTAAACGTACGCTTCAACCTGCATCAGTTATGGATGAGTTATTTTCATCAGGCTTGTTGGTCCAATATTAAAATCTGAATTAAAAAAATGTATAATGCAGTTACTTGAACAAACACTAGGGACTTCAAAAGTGAGTTGGTCACCACAGGATGATTTTATTTATTTATTTTATACCTAAAATGAATATAAAATATATAAGTCTATCTAAAAATATAAGTAAATCTAAAAATAATCTATCTAAAAAAATATAAGTAAAATATATAAAGCGACACATTTATTATCTTTTTCAGGGTTTGTTTTTTTTCTTTATTAGTTAGCACAAAGTGTCATTCGGACGTCTCTGAAATCCTTTTAGCTCAATTCAATTACATTTTATGGGCGTCTATTAAAATGCAAATTATCTCGAGGGGCTTTTCCAGAGACTCAGAGCTTGCCAACGACCGGCTGGGCCGTGATTGAGTCCCACACCGAGCTGGTCCCCACTTTGGCTTCCTGCTCTCCGTTCACGTTTCTCCCCGAACCAAGCGGATGAGCTGAGGCTATGCTAGGCTAGGCTAGGCTAGGCTAGGCTAACAGGTGGACCCTCAGGTGAGGCTACAGCGGTTCTCATTTCAGAGGATGTTTCTGCAAAGACATCTAAAAAGAGGACAGATTCAACCAGAATTGATCTGGGATGACGTTACCGTGGTAGCGGGGTGTTTTTTTCCCAGCGCAGCTATTGGGGAAGCAGCGGCTCAGGGAACAGCAACGACTGGATCCAACTAGATCCTCTTCATGCAGGACATACCAATGCAGGTATTACCACACAGCCCGTTTACCAGGGCCCTGAAAACAGTCCAAATAAACGCTTCGGCAAACTCGTCTTTGTTGTCGTAACAAGTCCATAACATTAGCTTTCTTGGGTTTATACTGGTCCCTTAAAAAAAAAAAAGTCGAGTAAAGGCTGAATTAAGGTTCTGCGTCAACCCAATGCAGAGCACACGCCGTCACCGTGACGCCGTCGTGAACCCTTCGGACTTCTCCGTCACTCCATTTGGTCGCGGTGCAGTACCCCCCACGACCGCTAGTTAGCGATCTTTTTCTGAATGGTTTATCTGACTTTTTCCGGTTACAGTAAATCAAAGAGATACGGACAACTATTGTGCAAAAAACCAAAACAAAAAAATCACATATAAACGAAGAAAAGAGCCCTGAAAGTTCACTACTGCTTCAAACCGGAAACCGGAAATGCGTTGCTACCAAGTGAACCAATCACAGCCCTCTCTGTCTGCGTGTGGTCTGCGTCGCCTCGACGCGTAGTTACAATTTTCGGGAGGTAACGTCAGAGACGGCGTCAGTGACGGCGTGTGGTCTGCGTGGACCCAAACCACACGCCGTAGGCACAGCGTCGTTTTGACGCAGAACCATATTTCAGCCTTTAATGTATGTGATGATACTATGTTTAAGTTGTACCATCACTGAAGACAAGTAGAGACACCTGCAGAAATGTAGAAAACTCAGTGATTCTGCATTTCTTTACATGATTTTTGGCCCCAATGCGGCTTCGCTCGGTGAAAATACCTTGAACAGAAATAATCAGACATGTGAGGTCAGAAGAGTATCAAAGATTAGTACACGGACAGGAAGCGCAGAGGGCTGGCAGGAAGCAAGGCCTGACTTTAATCTGAGAGGGAGTTTTGAAATGGAAACGTGCTGCGGAGAGTAAGGAAGGAGGAGTGGGAGGAGCCGAGTGGACTTGCCTGAGAAAAGAAAACTGGCCCTCTGAAAGAGTTTCACTGAGAAAGGCACAGTGGCTGGTGGGTAATTTATAGCACAGAAAGGCTTGTAGGGTGAAAAACATTATTTTAGTGGCCCCCACATCCTAATAGAAGCCAGATGTGGAGGGATTAACAAAGACCACCCCCCCCCCCCCCCTTTCTCTTTCTCCTTCCCTCTGCCTCTCCCTCTTTTCACCCACCTTCTTTCCTCCCTCCCCTCCTCTCAAACTGGACTCCCCACCGTCTCGCTCTCCTCCACTCGCTGCTTCACACTCCATCCCCAGCTTCCTAGCGTATTTTTCCTTGAGAGTGTGAGATGCAGTGGGAATACGAGCAGTCAACACTCCGGGTTTTGAGGCGAGAGTCTGAGAGCGTCACTGAGCCTCTCCAAACACACCCCCCCACCCCCCTCCCACTCTCCCCCCTCCATGTTCATTTTTGTGAAGGGACAGATACAGGAAATCTTTCCTGCCAAATGCCATCAAACTGCACAATAACAGCTAAAAGGAAAAAAAATAAAAAATAAAAATCTCAGCTCATAACTTTATTATAGCACTTTATTTCCTAAACACTGTACAACACTTTGTTATTACCGCTTGCTACTTTATTTTATTATATCTATCTATCTATCTATCTATCTTTTTTTTATTTAACATTTGCAAAAAGTACAATGATAACAAATCTTCACATTATGCAATTTCACATTGAATTATAACATATAAAGAGTATAACTCAAATAAAAAACAAAACGAAAAGCACAACACATTATAACCAGCCAGGGGGGATGAAATTATAACAGAAAGCCAAAACATTTACATACATTTATGGTTTTGATTGCTTTTGAATTGGTAGAAAACTTAATAGAGTCCAGATACTGATTTAATTCACAATGAAAAGTAAAAAAAAGAGGGTTTTTTGTGTAAGAATTTGGATTTGTGGATGTGGAATTTTGCAAGAATAATCAACAAATTAATAATAAATGTTTCTTTTGGCTTTGTTCTAATCGTAACATGGTCAAAAGCACCAAACAACACATCCTTCCAAAATAATTTGAAATCGGTTTCAATGCTTTCAGACACAAAATTACACATATCACTGCAAAAAGTTTGAACAATGGGGCACAGCCAGAATAAGTGAGTCATCGTTTCCGAATTTGCAGAACAAAAAGTACATTTTGAATCGATATTTCTTTGTAATCTTTTTACAATGTGATCATTTGTAGGATAGAATTTATGAATTAACTTAAATGAAATTTCTTTAACTTTGTTTGTCACCAGGTATTGGTTGGGTGAGAGCCAATATTTCTATCTATCTATCTATCTATCTATCTATCTATCTATCTATCTATCTATCTATCTATCTATCTATCTATCTATCTATCTATCTATCTATCTATCTATCTATCTATCTATCTATCTATCTATCTATCTATATATCTATCTATCTATCTATCTATCTATCTATATATCTATCTATCCATCTATCTATCCATCTATCTATCTATCTATCTATCTATCTATCTATCTATCTATCTATCTATCTATCTATCTATCTATCTATCTGGGAACCGCCGTGGTCGCTGACGTCACTCTCCTCCAGGGGATGGATGTGGTTGCCATGGCGACGCGTCGAGCAGCAACACAACAGCCTGGCATCACTTTACCCAACTCTTATCACGACGCAATTTGTTTCTGTTCGCCGCCAGCTCCTCCGGGCCACTAGAAAGGTATGATTAAACAGTAGAGAGGTATCTGCTCCTGTAATGTGGTGCCAGAACCTTCAGACGGCTCTTCAAAGCAGCATCTCCGAGGCGGCAGCGCCGTGATGATGACCTGCCCGGCTTTGAAGACGCACCGATCCAGCGCGCAGGCGCACGGAGGGAGCAGCAGAAGACATCTCGATGGGAAAGCGGGACAGATGTTTCACGTCTGCTCGGGTGCATTAATCACTACAATGTGCGGAGCGAGGGAGCTGCCAGTGACACGGTTCTGCAGCCTCCTCCAGCCAGAACGCTCTCGGCGCCAAAGTCAACACATTATGTAAATTGAATTAGATTATTTTCGTTCTTCCCTCAGCGCTTACATCATCACCTGGGAATAAAAAGCTCGATGTTGCAAGCCGAGCTGCGACCTCGGGATACCTCTGCGGGCCCGGGGCGGGGCGTGCAGGGCAGGTGGGAGAGTTCGCCCGTGTGAACAACCTGCTGCACTTTTACGCATGTTGCACGCGTCCAAACTGTTATGCATCTGCACGTGCATTACTCGTGTTTGTCTTTACCTCCGTGCATGTGAGCACGTGTGTGTGTGTGTGTGTGTGTGTGTGTGTGTGTGTGTGTGTGTGTGTGTGTGTGTGTGTGTGTGTGTGTGTGTGTGTATGTGTGTGTGTGTGAGTGAGTGCACTGATACAAATATTGTGCTTGATCTACTTAAAAAAAACAAGTAAAAAAAAGTAGTTTGGACTAGTCTTTCTTGATCTACATAAAAATCTCATGCGAAAAAGTTGCCTTAATTTTTTTAAAGTAGATCATGCAAGATATTTTTTACTGTGGTTTCTACTTAAACAAATAAAGCATGTTTCATCTAAACGTTGGTCAATCTGCCCAATAGATTAAAATTGTTAAAGGAAAGGTAAATACAACAAGATCATTGCTTGTTGTTTGTGTGTAAATGAAAAGATTGCCAGGGATTACATAAATACTGCTTGTTTAGGAAAAAATGCACAATGTCTTGTTGCACAACAAATGCAGATTAAGTTCTAAACTAGATATGAAAAGCAACAAACTTCATTTTTAATTGTTAATATCACAGATTTAAATATTTTATATTTACATTTACATTTACTTTTTCAGTGTGACAGCGTGTCTGCGACGCTCAGAAACTCGAACCCTGTGATCTCGTGTCGGGGTCTCCTGCCTCCCAGCTGTCACTGCGCCTCTGGCACCGTGCAGCCTCTCGCCCCCTCCGGTTCCCTTTGAAGGCAGCTACCAAGGAAATTGAAAGCTGACTTCACACAAAGACGAGAGATGAGAGAAGAGCACAGACACGGCAGAAGAGAAAGAAGAGGGTCTAAAAAAACTTTAAAACTATTCTTGTGGTCTGCTTGTTGTAAAGAGACGTAATCAGGGATTAAATACGTCCATTTGTGAGCAGGGGCCCCTTTAGATGATACATTTGCCAAACACATCTGTTCATTACCACATATTTACAAGGACAGTGAGCAGCTCATCTGGTTGAGTGGGCGACCCACGAGTGTTGACTACAATCTTCACACAGCCGGCCCCGGTTCAAGTCTTGA
Organism: Cololabis saira; assembly: GCF_033807715.1. Classification (NCBI taxonomy): domain Eukaryota; kingdom Metazoa; phylum Chordata; class Actinopteri; order Beloniformes; family Belonidae; genus Cololabis; species Cololabis saira. Next base: position 42,029,015 of record NC_084590.1, read on the forward strand.
TTTATGGCCTTTTATCTTGTCTTTCCCCGTATAAGAAAAACTGGACAAACCCACTATCAGTACGTTTACATGCATGAAAGTTGAATTGTTGCCTTAATCCGACCGATAATGAAGTTTTAACAGCCATGTAGACACCTTAGTCGGGCTGTAGTCGAACTGAACTGAAGCCCTTGAGATTGACTTTTCAGTGCCAAATAATGCTCCTAATCCAATATGTATACACAACCCACGCGTAGCCGAGCTACTGAGTGTCCCGGGACTCCTCCTTCTGGAAGTGACGAGCTGCGGGAGCGGGAATAACACGGGTCACGGCATCACAACAACACGGTAACAGGAGAAGAAGAGGGAGGTTTTGCTGCATCTTACCTGCAACATGATCAGGCTTAGTATGTACGACATTTACAGAGCTGCTGCAGCATTAGCGTCCATTTTTTCGCATGTTGTTGTCCTCCTTCGTGCTTGTTCACTAATTGTACCGCAAGAACGCCGACGCAAAAGTGCATGTGGCGCCACCTAGAGTCGTGGAGTCGAATGCACGTCACTCAATAACTGATTGTCTTCTCGCGCATGTATACTTGGATTTCTCTAAACTGTAGTTAAATCCTTAGCTAGATTGTTGCCAAAAGTTTGATTTAGATGTGCATGTAACCACACTGAGTCACTGTGACTACGTTTACATGCAGTCAAAATTCGGGTTAAGGTCAATATTCCGGTTACTGAAACATTCAGAATAATCTGTTTACATGCGTGAGCGCAATTTTTCGCTCATCTTTTTGTAAATCTGGCTATCCCGGTAATTTCTACCGTCTACAAATGCCAAAATGTTCATATCTTTCATTACATTTATGAAGTGATTAGTCTCCTCCTCACTCCAAAAGTGTGTTGCGTTTCGTCATATTTATAAGAACTTCCTGGACTCAAAAGACCAGGATTCCTTGCAAAAAGAACATGCGCAGAAAACAAATTCCTGTTCCTTTTGATCGGGATATCCCATTTGGCGTATACATGACCAAATATTCGGGTTAGAAAAGGAGTAACCCAGGGCTCATATTCCGGTTTTTAAAAACCGGAATATGAGCAAATTATTCAAAGGGGTTATTGTTGTTTACATGGTCGTGCAAAACCGGGATATTGCTAATATTCCTGTTTTAAAAGGGTTATTGACTGCATGTAAACGCAGTCAGTGAGTCACTTCGTAACTGCGCGGTGCAGTGATGACATCTGGGAACCTGACTGGATCAGGCCCACCTCATCAGAGTCATAGTTATCAAATCTGTCCAAACATCGACATTCCAAGTGTTGCTTTCCGAAACGATGCCCAAAAACAACTGAACCTGCGTTTGGGCCATGCATGGTGAGAACAAGTATTAATTAGCATCCGAGGATGGCATAAACGAAGCCAGCCAAGCTAAAATAGCTCGCTAGCAGTGACTGAGTTCTGCATGTTCCAGACGGTTTCCAGGACCTCTTGTCCAGTCTGTATGCAACACGGCACAAGAGCATAAGAGGTCAAAGAGGCTTGAAAAGCCTCCTTCTGGAAAACATCGGATGACATCACAGTGGAGTTGTCCAGTTCTTCTGATGCAGTCTACGGTTTGAACGTCACTCTTCATCAACATTTATTTTGAGGTGGGTTCTGCCACATCTGGCGTCCAAAGACGACACCGTGCCACAGCTCGACTGCATCCTCGGCTGAACCATTAGCCTCACGTTTATGAGCATTTCATTCATTTAAAGGCCTTTTTTTTCTGTAAATACATAAGATTTATACAAAAATGTAGGCTTATATTTACAATGTTGACTCTTCTTCTTGGGAACTTCTGCACAACAGAAGCTGCAACCGAGGCTGCATCATGAAAGCTCTCAGGTTTATATATATCTTCTTTTATTTCACCTGAGTGCACATTTGTGGAGAGCAGACATGAGGATCCCAGATGCAGAGCATTCCCAGCATGTAGGACATATGAGCTCAACCTCAAAGACACCACGTGGTCTCCGTGTTTCTCTGAGCGAGGAGTCGCGGCCCTCTTGGCCGACGCTCGCTCAGAAACCTCCAGGATCCCCGCGAGGGAGTCTCCGTTACAGTCCAGCTCCTCTCACAGTTTCCCTCCTCGCGTCTCGGAGACAATACGGGAACGTGCCAGAGCGCCGGGGTTCCTCGCTCTCTGCTGAGGTTTACACTGGAATAACATTTTGATGATCCATGTCTCACGGATTGCGAGCCAGGACGAGGGCAGATGGTTGCGTGGTTTGGCCCGACAACAGTCGGCCTCCGAGACAAGACAAACAAACAGTGATTGACAGGTGGGCGTCGCGCGGGTCCTGCAGCTGCCCAACTGGCAGTCAGATGGAAAGCAGAAGCCGAGGATCCAGGCTGGCATCACCACGCCGAGCTTTAGACTGACGCTCCAGAGTCCCGGCCAACAATAATGTCTGCCTCATTAGATGTCGACCACGAAACTGACCGATTGTTCCAAAGGGAGGGAAGCTTGGGAAGCTCGGGAAGCTCTCCGGTTCTGGACGGCAGAGTTTATAAATGCAACACATGGGCTCAAACGCTGTAAAATAACAAAGTTAAGAGCTCTGGTCACTCTTTATAGGAATAGGAACCTTGTGGTATCCTCTCGGTCCCTGGAATAATTCGTTTTTATGTCTTTCAACATGTATTTATGCACAACTTTTATATAGTTGGGAAGTGGCAATGTACAGTATGCAGTCGTTTTACATCACACTCCCTTTTAAATACACATTAATAGTTTGGGAAATGAGGAAACTAATGGTGTCGCCGTAGTGCCACGTACGCTGGCTGTTGGACCTTGGATGAAACAGGCTCGTCTGACCGTCGAACATGTGTCCACGGTCTCTCCGTCCGTCTGACATGACCTCATGTCCGGGGAACTCTGCATTTCTGTGCTGAGTTGATATATGTCTTTCTCCTGGTGTAATGGGGTCTCTAGTTTCGTTTCTGGATGCAGTTTTGGACTGGAGAACCAGCATCACTCAGCACGGAGTACTCCCAGGCCCGTGTGGGTTTCTCTAAGGTCAAAACCATCCAAGAAAGATTTCCCCAGACTCACCGAATCCCTTCAAATGTTGAAAGACTTCAGTTATTTGGTGTCTTTTTTCCTTTCTGAACTGATCAATGATGCTTTGATGGAGGTCTGGAAACAGAGGAGAGTGATTCATCACTCGTCCTCGCTTGGAGAGACGAATCCTTCGGTGGATGTTAGGGAGGGAAAAATGTACCTTTCCATGCCATCTTCTAACTTTTCATGTCATCCATCTAGAGTTTCATATATTCATGTCAAATACAATTCCTCATCTTTCAAATGCATTTAATCTGCCATCTTCATTTTGTATCATAAATGTGGTCAATAAGTTTTTCTGCAGTTGCGCTTGCTGGACCACGTGTGAGAGACCAAGACAGAAGGCTGGGAGTTGTAGTTTCTTCTTTTCCGGTGTCACCGGATGTAGTTTTTCCCATTTCTGGCAGCACCGGCAGCACAGGAGCGGGAAAGTCTAGGGAACGCCCTCTCCACCTATACGTAGATTAAACGTTTAGCCATGCGGTCGGAGTATTTTATTGCATCTGGGGACAGTCAGTGTTTGATCACTTGGACTTGTTGGTGTCGGACCCGTGAGCTCACGCTTCTGTACCATAAATGCTTCTGGTGAGTTTTGATCAGATCACTTCCTTCTTCCAATTTTTGAACACAGTCAGACTTCTTTAAAAAAGAAATTTGGACACCTTCACCTGCCTGTCCTTGACTCTCCCCCGACTTTTCATCGATGTGGATTGTTTTTAAAGTTCTTCCTGACGTTTATAGAAGGGTGTCAGCGTTTTCATCCTTTAACATCGTGTTGTAAAAGGAAGATACCTGTCTACACCCACAATCCCAAACCTGTGAAAAAGTGTTAAAGGTGCTTTAATCTTCTACCTATTTTTTATTTGACAGGTTGTCAACTCTCTAAAAGGTTACTAATTGTGACATTTCATTGCCTCCCCTCTGCTCATAAATCTCCATTATTGTATTATGTAAGTTCATTCAGCTCCTCATCTTCTACGGTTACACGTCAGCGCCAGCTGGACTCCAATATTCGCAGGAGTAAACCATTATAAGAGCTAAATATGAGCGAGGAAAACTTGAAACCGTGTAATTACGGGCTAATGCGGCCCGGAGAGGCCGGGGGCTCGATTTACTCCGCGCTTCCCCACACATGCTGCCGCGGCGCCTGGGAGCGCCGTCTCATGCTTTCTTTTCTGCGTCCACGGTGAGACCCCATCGTCTTCGGTGACGGCGGCGGCACGACTCAGACATTAAACTGAAAATGGATCCACTGCCGAGTGATGTCATCGTGTTGATGGGAAAGAACTGGGATCCTATCCTTTTTTTTTGATGTAACTGCTGATGTGTCATCTTCTTCAAGTTTCCTGTGTATCCATGGCAACATGAGCATAAATGTGAACTTTGGACACACACAGGTAGATCCTGCTCATAAACCCAAAGGAACAGGTGCAATCATCTTCAGACTAGCGAATTATTTAAAAGTAATACTACATTTCCCCAAAAAGGCGTTAATATCTTTCTTTTTCCGTCCCTCTCTGCGTCCCCTCCCCTAATAAATGGCAATAAGCTACGTGACCTGCATCCCCAGGTGTGGAGGTGAGGGGTCAGAGCTTTACGGCAGAGCGGCTGGAGGTCGGGACCTGCGGTCCCAGGAATTCGGGTGTCACCATGGTAATCACAATGAAGCAGCGAGAATGACAGGTATCCCCCCCAGGGCCGTAAATAACAGATATGCCCCCTCGTACTTACGGGAGGGGGAGGGAGCGGGGGCTTGCTGAGAGTTTGAGAGTTTACTGCAGCCGAAAACAGGAAATGAGCAAAGGACGGGAAGAAAAACAAAAAAACAAAAAGCAGACAGATTGTGGAGGAGAGGAATGCCACCAGCTGAGGGGCAAAGTCTCATATCCCGAGAATAAATCCTGTAAAATCCAAAGTAACGAAGGTTCAACAGTTGAGCGAGACTCTGAACCTCTGGTGGTGTTTGTTTCTGCGGAGATGTCTGGATTAGTTTCACTTTCCTCCATCAGCAAGTGATGAACTGATATGCTTCCACAAACTCATGAAATGGAAATGTATATATATATATATCCAAATAAAACTGGAAAAGTAGAAAGGATCATGTAAATGAAACGTATAGGTCAGGGGTCGGCAACTTTTTTTTTTCATTTTTTTCTTCTTTTTTTCTTCTTTTTTCCTTTTTTCTCTTTTTTTCTTCCTTTTTCCTTTCCTTTTTGATCTCGACATTTAGAAATTTTGACTTTTTTCTCGACATTTCGACTTTTTTCTCGACATTTCGACATTTCTCTCAACATTTCCACTTTTTTCTCGACATTTCCACTTTTTTCCCCACATTTTGACTTTTTTCTCAACATTTCTCCTTTCGCCATTTGCCTTCATTCTAAGGCTTATACAAGACTTTCCATTCTTTGCAGCTCCAGACATATTTGTTTTTTGTGTTTTTGCTCCAATATGGCTCTTTCAACATTTTGGGTTGCCGACCCCTGGTATAGGTCATGTGTTCATGGGAGAGAACCCAGATCCAGGAATCCAAAAAATCACCTAAACAAATGCAAAACAGACAAATAGACGGGAGTGAAGGACAAACGGACCAACACGGAGGAAGGAAAGACAATACTTGTGGTCTCATAACATGATTTTAAACGTGATTTAAATATTCTACATGCCATGACTGATCACCGTCAGCCATGATCAAAGGTCTAAAGTAAATGGTCTTTAATGGCATTGTTGTTGTTTCTTGTGTTCATATTTGCATGTGTTTTGTAACTCTCCGTCTTGGTCGGGACTTTTGAAAAGCAGATTTAAAATCTAAAGAGTTTCTTTTCCTGGATAAATAAAAGTTAAAACAAAACAAACGTGTTCGTTGACAAAGTTTAAATCCTCTCCCCAAAGTGTCAGGCCATTATAGAGAAACCCATACGATGCAGTATGTACTGTACACTAATCTAGTACTCGTTAGTACACTGGTACACTGTACTGTACACTATACTGTGATCATCTGCTGCCGTCAGAGGTGTCTTCAGTATTCACATTCATGACTCAGGTAGAAGTATAGATACTACAGTTTAAAAATACTCCTGTAGAAGTTGAAGTATCAACTCAAGTTTTTTACTCAAGTAAAAGTGTAAAAGTACTGGTTTCAAAACTACTTAAAGTATAAAAATAAAAGTAATGTAAGGGGGAAAAAAGCCATTAAGGACAAAAGCCATTGAAAATGAATGTATCTTAGTATAATGCAAATAATTAAAGAAGCATATATGTGTACTATTGAGCATTAACATGTGTTTCAGAGAGCAGCAGATATGATGACTAGTCGCCTATAAGTATTGTAATGGTGCAAAAAGTCAAACTTCAGAGGCATGTTATCATTTATCCTAACCTTTATTGGAATGTACATCCAAGTTTAGTTGCAGGAATCTGAGGGAACGGATGTAAGAACAAAACTGGACAAGAACATCTGAAACAACCACAACCAAATTCACTCTATCCTGATGGAGCAATTTAACTGGATAGTTTTTATTTAAAGGCCGAAATAAAATAGAGTAACGAGGCTGTTTTTAAAATGTAAGGAGTAAAAAGTACAGATAATTGTGTGAAAATGTAAGGAGTAAAAGTAAAAAGTCGTCTGAAAAATAATTACTCCAGTGAAGTATAGATAACCAAAATTTCTACTTAAAGGGGACCTATTATGAAAAACACGTTTTTTCTTGTTTTAACATATATAAAGTGGTCTCCCCTCACCCTGCCAGCACAGGGGAGACAAAATACCATGAATTTCTGCAAGGTCTCTGACCCCCGCCGGACAGAGTCCCCCAGTGTCACGTGGTTTTTTTTGAGCCGATTAGAATCTGCTCCCGTCGTGACGTCACGACGGGAGCAGATTTCCAGAGGTTCAGCCTCCGCTGCTGAAACCACGCCCATAACCAGCTCTCTCCACTGCTGGAGCGGTCCATCCTTCAGCCAGTCGGACGCTGCGGCGCGGCGGAGCGGATCCGGGTTAAATCATCCAGGTTCCCGGGTGGTTTGGGAGCTGGGTCCTCGGGGGTCTGTCCCATGCTGGACCAGCTTCACCCTCCGAGATTTTCAGGCAAATCTGTCGGTTTGATCCCCGGTAACGGGCGATGCGCCGCGGATGCGCCCCGGAGCCGATCTGTGCGCCCGCCGTGGCGTTGCGGCGCCCGCCGCACAGCATCGGCCGGGCAGATCCGGCTGAAATTCCGCTGGTCGGTCCCCGGGAGTCCCTGCTACCAGTCCAGGCCGGTTCCTGCGGTCCCGGCCGGACGGAACCGGTCAGATTCCCCCGTTAAATCCGCGGTGATGCGCGCTGCTCCAGCAGCGCTGCTCCCGGGCGCCCCGGCGTGGCTCCGGGGCCAGCGTTCAGCATCCGCCGGGTAGATCCGGCTGAAATAGTGCATAAATGTTATTTATATACAACTCATATTTTATTTTTTAACAATAAAGTTTCCATTTGTGAAAATTCAGTGTTGTGATAATTTACAGGCTCGGGCTGCTCTGGCGGAGCGAGGTTTATGCTCCTCCCCTGCTACACGTCATTCAGGGAGCCAATCAGCACAGAGCCTCATTATCATACCCCCCCCTTCCCTAAAAATGAGGCGCAGAAAAAGAGGTTAGAAGCGGTAAAACTATAGACATGGCCCACAGGCTGGATTTATGATTTATGTAGAAAAAACAAGCTTTAGATTGTTTTTAAGACATTCAAGGCCTGTTTAAAATATACATTAAATGCCATAATAGGTCACCTTTAAGTAAGGTAGCTGCCATTGTAGCACTTTATTATTCGGGACCCAAGTACCTGAGGCAGAGAGGTTATTTCTATGCTAGATATGGCTGGAGATGGAGCTGCCACCCACCAGCTGAAGAGGAAACCTCTGGTTGTAGTGAGAGAGGATGGCGTGATGGAAGAAGATGCAGAAGAGAGAAGGAAACAGGTGACCCCTGAAAGAAAAAGCTGGAAGTAAATAAAGAAACACATTGTGTTTGTATTTCTAGCATACTGCAGATTACGCTAGAGTTCCATACTGCATACTACATACTGCATTTAAGCTGAACCAGTATTCACCGGTGCTCTATGCTTCTGTATATCAGAAATGGCATTACGTTGTTACAAAAGTCATCACTATGATTGAAACATCATCATTTTAGATGATTTACCGCTGAACATCCAGGAGTCACAGAGTGTAAAGTATTTGTGCAACATCTTCATCACTGCAAGTATTGGTTCTGTCTTGAATAAAGTGCATATTCTTGGTTTGCTGTGGCTTTTTATCTGTATTTCTTCATTTAGATTATTTATTTCTATTGAACGTTGAGAGATAAAGTCTGACGGATCAAATTCCTTTAACCTCTTTGTTTGCACAAATGTGGGGAATAAAGTTGATGCTGGTTTTCTTTCACCTCCATCAGCAGCACTAAACTGTCAATGAACCAACCGGTCTTTGTTTTTTTTTAAGCGCTGCACATCTGTCATGAGAAAAGTGCTTGTGTATAATCAAATAAAAAGAAGCTGAAAAGAAAAACAGATGAAATATCTTGGGTTCGGAGAAATAAAAGTCGACGTAGATGGCAAAATCACTGCATCTCACTTTCGCCTGCATCTTCCATCCAGCCTTTTTCTCATTTGTGGATTCAGAACTTCTGCATCTAAGATCAGACTCATACTTTCACTTCTGGATCTGGGCAAGAACAATCGCTTCAGTCTTTGGACGGTGAACATTTAGATCGCCTCGGGAGGCTTTAGTCCGAATGCTCTTCTTGTCTGGTTTTTCAGAAGAAGAAGCAGAGTTTAACTTTCCTTTCAAGCTCAATATCAGCCATCAAACACATAGGTCCAGACCCAAGACCGTGTGGAAGACGAGGGAGGATGGTCAACGGCAGTCGTTGCATCAGTCTGGGCAGGGATGTGATGATAAAAATGCTCTTTTAAATTAATGTTTTGCAGAATATGTCAAACTTCACCACTCAAATGGACGTATTTGTCTCAGTGCATGCATGTTTGTTAACTTTACTACTTTCAGCAAGACTTCTACGCATCAACCCCCCCCTTACACACACACACACACACACACACTCACAATGAATCCATACAGCTTATTGATCTGCCCAAAACGATACAAAACAGAAGCAGCAACATGATACGGCAGCTCTCTCTGCACTCTGTCAGTGGATCCTGCAGAGAACAAGGGACTCAGGTGTGTACAAAATAAAGAAATGGGGAGACACAGCCCATCTCTCAAGGGGGGGGTGGGGGGTCCTTCACCCGCCCCCAGGGTGGGTCGCAGTCCCTGGCCTCTGACCTCACCCTGAAAGAAGGGAATTTAGGGGAGGGAGAGGGAGACGTGTCTGAGCAGATTGAGGCGCAGAGAAGCGCAGGGAACAAAAGGGAAGCAGAACCCAACACGAGCGGCACGCCCTCCCCGTCTTCAAGTGGCAGCAGCAGATAATAATGACAACTGTCTTCAGTAAACCATAAAGCGGCGTCCGGCTCCGCTCCGGCCTCGGCCCAACACACCTGAGCGGTGCGGGGCCTCGGCCCCCGGCCCCCGGCTCCCTGGAGCCACTTCAGAGGTTTGTTCACGTCTGTTGTTCTTCACTTTTCTTCTTTAATCTGCGGCAAAGGGCCAGGATGACCCCTCACCCCTCACACATCTGTCTTCGGCAGCCATGTGCCTTCCAGATGTGGACGTCGCCAACATCGAGACTCCTGCAAGCCTGGCAGGGCCAGCAGATGGCACCACATCTAGTTGGGGTTGCTGGTGCTGATCCACCCCGGACACATCAGTCCAGAGGTGTCAAGTAACGAAGTACAAATACTTTGTTACCTTACTTAAGTAGAAATTTTGGTTATCTATACTTCACTGGAGTAATTATTTTTCAGACGACTTTTTACTTTTACTCCTTACATTTTCACGCAATTATCTGTACTTTTTACTCCTTACATTTTAAAAACAGCCTCGTTACTCTATTTCATTTCGGCCTTTAAATAAAAACTATCCAGTTAAATTGCTCCATCCGGATAGAGTGAATTTGGTTGTGGTTGTTTCAGATGTTCTTGTCCAGTTTTGTTCTTACATCCGTTCCCTCAGATTCCTGCAACTAAACTTGGATGTACATTCCAATAAAGGTTAGGATAAATGATAACATGCCTCTGAAGTTTGACTTTTTGCACCATTACAATACTTATAGGCAACTAGTCATCATATCTGCTGCTCTCTGAAACACATGTTAATGCTCAATAGTACACATATGCTTCTTTAATATATTTGCATTATACTAAGATGCATTCATTTTCAATGGCTTTTGTCCTTAATGGCTTTTTTCCCCCTTACATTACTTTTACTTTTATACTTTAAGTAGTTTTGAAACCAGTACTTTTATACTATTACTTGAGTAAAAAACTTGAGTTGATACTTCAACTTCTACAGGAGTATTTTTAAACTCTAGTATCTATACTTCTACCTGAGTAATGAATGTGAATACTGAAGACACCTCTGCATCAGCCCATCACGGGGCTCAGACCAACATGCGTGCCAAGGCTCAATCATTGGGATGATTAAGAGTCAGCAATCAGTCGTAGGAGGAGGTTTTGGAGGTTTCAACTCCAAGCAGAAGAGTGACCGTTCTTAATTTCCTCCTCTCTCTGCATAGTTTTTTGTTCCAGATGTTCAGCATCGATGATTCTCATTGGGAAGCTGTTGTAGCTTACGCTTGCGTGTGTTTTAGAGGTTCAGAGGCAGAAGTCCAGCCAGCAGCTGTTCAAAAACATATTCTTTTCATTCTTAAACATAATAAAACAAACATTCCTCTCTTTGCATTCAGTGTTTTTGAAGCTTGCATGTCTAAATGACGCATCAATGCTGAAAGGTCTGTTCAGGTTTTAAAGCATCAAACGATCCCATTCATGCTAAAGCACATATTGCATCCACTACAGAAGAACGGTTTTCGGAGTAGAAGAGTCTGGATGTTCCTGCTGTCCAGACCTTCTACCAATTCAGAACATTTGGTACATCATGAAATGTAAAATGAGGTAAAGACCTACGAATGCTGAGCAGCTCGGGTCTAATATCTGCCAACAGCTGGACGAAGCTCCTTTCCCAAAGCTCCGGCAGCTGGTCTCCTCCGCTCCCAGATGTTCATCAGGAGAAGAGGGGATGCTGCTCTCATCCAAACCTCACGACACGCTGCTGCTGTCAAAGGCAACATTAAAATGTTTTCTTAAAGGGATTGTGACATGAAAAACACATTTTTCTTGATTTTTTGTGTTTTGTTGGGTGTCTTGACATCAATTACACCCAAAAAACAACAAACTTTTAACATTCAGTGTATTGTGTGCTTTCTGGGATTTTCCGCATAACTGTGCAAAAACGGCGCATGTGGTTTGGTGGCGGATCGTTACGTAACGATCCGCTAAATCACCGCCCCCTCCACCCAGCTCCCTGTCTCCTCTCCTCTCCAGCGCACCATAAAGGCTGATTTATGGTTCCGCGTTACACCGACGCAGAGACTACGGCGTAGGGTTACGCAGCGACGCGCACCATACGCTGAACCCTACGGCGTAGGATCTGCGTCGATTTAACGCGGAACCATAAATGAGGCTTAACAAGGAGCTGTTTAGAGCCTCTTTTGTTCTAATCACCGGAGGAAAACTGCTAAGAAGACCCGCGGCCACTGACTGGACTTAAGATAAGGGGACAGTGCTGCTTGCATGCCTTTATTTTTATGATTGTTTGCTGTGGTTCGCCCTCCTGCTTTTCCGTGCATGCTTCGCCTGTCGCTCCGACGCCGCTGTGAGCGTATGGCTGGAGGAGGAGGAGGTTTGGAGGAGGAGCGGAGCAATGATTGACAGGAAAGGGGGGAAAGGAAGCATTTTTCACGGCGCAAAAAAACACTGTAATAAAAAGCCAGGAAAAGAGTACTAGAGTGAAGTTTTTCTTGTTACACTCTTTTAGACACATTTGAGGGATGTTGGCCAAGACTTTTAATAGTGTTAAAAGCATGTTAAAAATGATGTCACAATACCTTTAAGACTTTCAACAAGTTATATATTGTGATCAAATGTTTTTATTTATTTTTCATGATTTTCTTATCCACAATGATGTTAAAGAAGCATTAACACATATTCTCAGCCCCTTCCAAACCCACCCCTTGGACCTAAGCATTCAATGAGAAAAAAAAAATAGATAATGCAGAAAAACAGATACTACAAAGATAATAGAACAAAGGACAAAATAAAACAAAGGCAAAACATAATATCAAAAACTGGACAAGGATAGCTGCATCAAGGTAATCTATTTCAATTTGAAATACATATTTCAAGTTTGGCCTTCATTTTATCTGCTGCCATAAACCAAAATAAAATATTTTGTTGTTTTGCATTATGGATTCGGGCTGTAGATATTTCCAGATAGATAATGTCAAGAAAGGTCAGAAACCAATGGGAGATGTTAAGCGTATTATCTTTTTTGCTGCTGTTAGGCCAGCAAGCAAAATTCGTTTTTGACAGTGAAGTATTGATTGTTGATAAATCATTTAAAATAAGTGTTTGAGGGTTTGCTGGAATATTCTGTACTGTTATCGAGGATAATGCAGTTGACACCTGTTGCCAGAAGTTTGCAACAGGTTGGCATCCCCAGACCATGTGCATGAAGGTTCCTGGTTTATTCTGAAAGCATAGTGTACATAAAGAGCTAGCCAGGATCTTCATATGGTAAAGCTTGCGAGGTGTTAAATAAGTTCTATTTACAAATTGAAAATGAATAAGCTGATGATTCAGGTTTCTGGAAGACAACAAGTTATATATTGTATTGTGAATTAAATCACCGTGTGCTTCTTTTTTAATTACAGTTGCAGTGTCCCAAATGTTTAGTTTAGTTGAACTTAACTGAATTAAGGTTATTTATTATTATAGTTTGTATTGTATTATTAGTATATTATTGTATCATAGTTTATTATTATGGTTTGTCTTAATGATGAATACACTTGAAGCCTTCAGCTTTCAATCAATTATCATTTCATATTTCTTCAGAGGATGCTGCATGGTGATCTTTATGGGCGGCAACACGTCTGATGAACCTTTCAGACAAGTTCTCAAACTTCATGGGAATTTTAAAACACGAGGAGGAGTTAATGTTCAAGGAAGAGGCACCTCAGGATAGGCAGAAGCTCCCAGAGAGACAGGAGGAAGGAAGCCGCTGTATTTACTACATCTAAGCTCGTCCTGAGGCCTCCTCACGCCTCTGAAAGGTCACTGGGGTGACGGGTTTCCTGGTCAGAAAATGGGGGGGGGGGAGTAACGTAAATCACCACTGGGTAAAAAACGCAACAGAACCAGCAAACTCAGTCCACTTCAAGTGGTGTTGCACAGAAAAGCAGCGCAGACATGAAACGCTGCGCTGCCGAAGTCACGCCAAGTACAAGCCCCCATACGTGTGGATAAAGAACTATTTAAGACTATTTTGCTCGTTTTAAAAATTGTTGTCCAAAACAAATGCAAATAGTTTTCCTTTGAATAATTACACTTATTGAACATTATGCTTATTTCTAGAGGGAATGTTTTTTACACTGAGGCCCCGTTTACACATAGCCGGGTATTTACAAAAACGGATATTTCCCCCTCTACGTTTTGAAAAATTCCATCGTTTACACGAGATCTTTTTCAAAATCTCTTCGTTTACACGAATCCGCATAAATAGGCTGTTAACGTCATGCCAGCCGATCAGAATCCTGGAAAAAACATCAACAAATGACACGTGACGTGTAACTTCCAGGCTGATTTATGGTTCCGCGTTACACCAACGCAGAGCCTACGGCGTAGGGTACACGGCGACGCACACCGTACTGCGCGCATCGCCGCGTACCCTACGCCGTAGGCTCTGCGTCGATTTAACGCGGGACCATAATTCAGGCTTTACTTCCAAGACGGAACGAGAGTCTTTGGTTTGGAGTGACAGAGAAGTGGAGTTACTTTTAAGTGTGACTTTAGAATATAAAACAGGTAAAATACAAGAAAATATTGACGGTGGCCAAACTAATTGTAAACACAGGTCGCACACATGATGCTGGTGACGTTTCTGTTGCATAATGTGACGTTCTGAAGCTTAAATCTCCGTTTTCCTCTGTTTAGACGCAAACGTGTAAACGGAGTTTTTGAAAATCTCCACTTTGGCCGGAGTTTTCAGAAATGATCGTTTTTGGTGACTTTGAGCTCCGTTTTCGTGTAAACGACTGGAGTTCATCTTTGAGGACGTTGAGAGTTGGGGATGATGGTTAAGTTTCCACTGACTTCACTGAAATGAAAGTTAGCAGCCCTGGTATCCACTACGGCCAACATGTCAACCCCAGTTTCTCTGACTGACTGTCTCTTACAAGAATTTCAACCTCTCCCAGCCCCCTCTGCAACCTCCCATCCCCATCTCCTCTCGTCTCTATTGGGGAAAAACGGTTTCAAGCAAACTCTTTCCCATCCAATTAAACACCCCAGCAAACCTGGCTCGTCTGCGACGGAGAGATTTACCGCCACGCCCGTGTGCTGGTAATTATTGGCAGGCCGGACTGTAACAGCTCTGGTTCTAAAAGCACTTGCTGCTTTGACACGGTCGGCCTCCTCGCTGACCCACCCGGCCTCCAGCTCTCTCTCTGGGCTCCTCACCCCGATCTCATGTTCCCTCTCTCCTGTCGCTTAACTCCAGAGTCCTCAGTGGAGATAAATAGCTGTGAGAGCAGAAAGAGAGAGGGAAAGAGAGAGAGAGACCTCTCTTCACGGAGTGGAGGAAACGCTGAGAACAAGTCAGCGTCAGAAAGAAGTCCATTGTAGGGGGCTGGCCCGGGGACAAGTCACCCATTCAGATGCGGCCAGCCGTGTACAATGGCTAAACTAACATCACTGACATTTGGAGTTGCCCAAGCTTTAGAGAGCGAGGAAAGAGAAGGAGTGTGTGTGTGTGTGGGGGGGGGGGGGGGGGTGGAGGCTGGCGAGAGTGTTGGAAAAGGCCCTTTAGAGGGCTCGCCCATTGATCAGGATTCATGTCAGTGTCTGGGATGGGACCAGTGTGCCCTCTGTTAGTCGTCATGTGCTGGAGGAGTGGAGGAGGGGACGACTCGGAGATACGCACCTTTTTTTTAAAAACCAATATGTTTGAGTTTGAGTTTATTCACAATACCAGAATAATAATTATAATAATACAATTGAATTAAAGGGTAAAGTGAATGGGTCCCCCAAGGAAGCTAGGAAAGCTTATAGGTGGGGGCCCATAGTTCATATAAGGGTGAGGGTACAGTCAATGGTATAAGCAGTTACCAATCCGTAAAGAGATGGTGATGGATAAATGCATACAGGTACAAAAAAAAAAACAAAAAAAACACTTAACATACATACTTAACATTACATACACATACAGTCACACACACATACGTCGCAGCAGTCCATGAAGAAGCATTTTAAATTATATATAGGTTAGTAAAAGATTATTTTTTAGTTGTCTTTTAAACTTGGAGATAGAACGCAACACCTTGAGGCCATCATCAATCCCATTCCAAATCTGCGGCCCCCTGCAAACAACACTCATACTGGCGCGCACATGTCGGCGACATTTCCCTAATATGAGTGGTTTGATTCTTGTTTGGTACGTGTGCTGAGGACTGGAGATTGGCACAAGACTACTAAGTCTAGGGTTGAGCCTGTGGACAATTTGAAACATAAGACAAGCATTATGATAATTGTTTAACTCAGCCAGTCTTAGTAACTCAAAGCGGTGAAATAGAGGGCGGGTGGGGGAATTTATCTCTGACCAAGACAGGGCCCGTATGACTTTCTTTTGCAAAGATGCTAATTTTTTAAGATGGCTTGTGAAGGTGTTGCACCATATCACATTACAGTAGTTGAGATGAGGTTCAAAGAGAGTTTTGTACAAAGTAAGAAGGGCAGACAGAGGAAGGAAGTGTCTGATCTTGTAGAACAGACCAACATACTTGGACAGTTTGTTTTCAAGATGGTCAATATGACATTTGAAATTGAGAGAGTCATCAATATGGACCCCCAGGAATTTTGTGGCATATACTCTTTTTATTTCCTGCCCATTTATTTTAAATAGGCAGTAACCGGTGTGGACAAACTTTTTGTTTGATTTGAATAAGATGAAATTTGTTTTACTGACATTTAATGACAGTTTGTTACATTTGAACCAAGAGTCCACTTTGGTTAACTCAGAGTTCTTATGTTCTTAAGAACGATCTTAAGAAATGTCTTAAGATCTAAAATTAAGAAGTCCATAAGAAAGTTCTTAAGTGAAATTCCTCAATATTTTCTTAAGAACCGTCTTAAGAACTGTCATTTCTTACGAATTTCTTATTTTTCCTACTTAAGAACTTCTTAAAATATGTCATTGCATTGCACGCGCCAACAAACAACATTTATACAGGTAGTTTGGTCTTAACCGTCAGTCACTCACTAAACATGGAGAAGGAGAAAAAGAGATGCAGGAACTTTTCAAGGTTATGGATGAGATTAATGTGTTGAAAAAAATACTATTGGGGAAAATTAATAATAATTAACTACCACGCTAACTAACATGCTAACTAACAGTTAACAGGCTATTTGTGTAATTAATTACAAAGTATATCCTCAAACTATGACCTAAACTTGTCTAAAATGTGTTGAAAAAGGTGATATTAGAGTCTTACCTTTTCACAGAAGACATTTTAAGACAGGTCAAGGTTGTCTTAAAGTTAAGAAAAAAGTCAAGAACAAATTTGAGAACTTTTATTTCAAGAATACCATTTATTCTTAAGTTTTTTCTTAAGAAGAAAGTTGAGAAAATACTTAAGAACTTTTTTGGAGAATATGACTTCTTCTCTTTTTTCTTCTTAAGACTGAATTTAAGAAAAAAATGACACTTAAGATTTTTTTTCTTAAGAATGTTTTGTGAATCCGGCCCCTGGCCGACCAGGGTCACATGGGGCCAAGGGGATGATGTAGACCAGGCAGATGCTTGATCAAAGCACCCAGATAGCACTGCGCCACACTTTTATCAGCCTCCATGAAAGGACGCTTTGATTAATGAGAGAATAACTAACGACTGTTTCAACTGGTGGCTGATATGGACGTGGCCTGCTGCAGCGACAGTTCAGGCGTGCCGTGAGGCTGTCTGTGGCTAAGATCACTCGGTAAATGGCTTCGGCATGAAACCAGGGTACCAGAAAAATGAATCCTATCCCATCTAATGCACAGTGGCATCTTTATTATTCACTGGCACCAAACACCACCATTTAGTAAAACTGCATAAAAGATCAATCCCGTTAAATTGTTCTGGATACTTTTCTTATTCCAGTTATTTTGCAGATTTCTTTTCATCCCCCATTGACTTATGTTTCACTCGTTTAAGCACCGCAAATATTTGGCCTGGGTGAGTCAAACATTATGGTTTGGCATGATGATTATTACTACAATACATTTTCCACGTTTCCATGGATATTGATCAGGAAACCCTACAGCAGGGTTCCTCAAGCCCAGGTCGTTGAAGGCCGGTGTTCTGCAGTGTTTTAAGTGTTTACTTGCATCAACATGGGCCCTTGAGGACCAGACTTAAAGAGCCCTGCCCTGCAGTGATGCTTCAGGCAAGGGATCTTCAACCGTGGCCTTCAGAACCCAGAGATCCAATCATTTAAATCAGGTGTGGTGAGCCAGAGCAACATCTACAGCAGTGGTTCCCAACCTGGGGTCCGGGCCCCCTCTGGGGGGAAGCCAGAGATCTCTGGGGGGGCGCGAAACTTTGTCTGCTTTGAAATGATGCAGTTGTAAAAATTATATTTGCGAATGAGTCATTCAAAAGACATTGTTAGGAATAATTTATGAATGTCTTGAATATTTTTTGTGTTTTTTATACACTGGTGACAAACACAGGAAATGATTTCATTCCTAATTATTATATCCTTACGCAACATTTAATCTACTCCGACAGGTTGTTAAAGGAAAAATGTAAAAAAATGTTGGTCTCATATTAAAAGAGACATTTTTCAGAAATATTTGTATGTCCTTTTATGTCCTTTTGTGCGTATTTTATACATGGTGACATTTGCAAGACACCTTACCCAGCTTGCCCCGTGTGAATGTGTTTGAATGTGCATGAATGTTGGTGGTGGCCGTTAGGCGCGATATGGCAGCCACGCTTCTGTCAGTCTGCCCCAGGGCAGCTGTGGCTACAAATTGTAGCTTACCACCACTGGTGAGAATGTGTATGAATGAATAATGATTTCTGTAAAGCGCTCTGGGTGCCTAGAAGGGCGCTATATAAATCCAAGTCATTATTATATATATATATATATATATATATATATATATATATATATATATATATATATATATATATATATATATATATATATATATATATATATATATATATATATATATGTTTGATCATGATAGTTAACGACTATATCTACACATTTTTAATAATAAGTCTCACTAGATGACTACTTCTTTATCAATTACTTAAACATTAACTGCTGGTTTGATGTTGACCAGAGCTGCGATACGTAACACAGATTACACTGTTCCCAGTGCTGCTGCGGCGCTCTTCCTCCCTCTTCAGTAAAACTACATGCAAACATAGTAAAGTGCAAGTTAGCAAGTAAGTATTCGTAAATTACTTCGTCACTTTTCATGTCTCTTTAAGTAAAGTGATGTTATGAAGTTAAACAAATTAAACAACTATGAGCAGTGAATCATCCCTTCTATATCGTTCATTTATTACCTTTTTTGTCATTAAATAATGCTTACTTTGGACTTAGTCTCTGATTCTTTCCTTGATAGTTGCAGTTCAACTGAGCAAATGTTCTGGCTCTTAAGGTGTAACAACCCTATAAATCCCACAAAGATACAAAAGAAAAGTTATCAATAAGCTTCCTCATTGCACTTTGCGTTGTGTGAACTGTCTTGATGGAAAACCGTCTGAGGGGTCTTTTAGAGTTCAGGCAAATCTTGGAAAAAACAAAGCACCTTTTTTTTAGATCACATGTCAACACAAAACTGACACAAATGATGAAGGACGGCTCCAGCTGATGCCGAAGCCGACTATTTATTACGAGTCAACAGAAGTAAACCTGACTAGTGGATTTGTCACCAAGATAAGTTGGTCTAAAGTCCATCCATCCGTTCAGTTTCTTTACTCGCTTCAGCGTCACAGAGGTTGCTGGGTTTTAAGCCAGTCGAATAAGAAATAATGCATTTTAATTGTCTGTTATTTTATTTTACTTCAGTATCAATGTAAGGCATCAAATCTTCAAATAGCTATCAGAACGGTTCCATTCAGGGTTAATTTCTTGAGATACAACCAACAGTTTATTTTATTTCATCAAATCATATTTCCCATCAATCTTCAATAATACACATAATAAATTACCTCGAGTTTACAGTTTTTACCAGAGTGAGTTGGACCAGGTACTACCTGGGTGTGTCCAGGTACTACTTGGGTGGGTTGGACCAGGTACTACTTGGGTGAGTTGGACCAGGAGGTACTACCTGGATTGGACAAGGTACTACCTGGGTGGGTTTGACCAGGTACTAACTGGACTGTCTGGCAGAAAAAAAAATATTATCAAGAGATTTTACCTTTTGTTGATGTAAAACAATATTTCTGTCAGTTTTAAGATAATTCACACATTTTAGTTTCAGTAAGTCTCACCTGTGCAGCAGGTGATAGAGTCCACAGTGTTCACAGAAAGAGCTCCATTAGTCCTGCAGAGCGGAAGTATCCTGAATCATTTTTTCTCTGGGATCAAAATTATAATCCAACATTTAGATTCAGCTCCACAACCTTCTGGGTCCGAAGTTTTCTGGTGGAACAACTGGGAATCAGGGGTGTTGTGGTTCGAGCTCTGCAGCTGCCAACATCTCCCTCCCGCTCTCTGCGTGGAGCACGTGGTCGAGGGTCCTCCAGGGAGAGGCCACATCAACACTCGCTGGTCCGATGACGTCCGCGGGGCGAGGAAAGGCAGCGACTTTGTTTAAACAAGCTCGTGCGTGCAGCTGGAGGAGTAAACAAGGACGGACCACCTAGCCTGCGCTGCCTTGCCTGCCAGCCTGGAAACAGCCGGGCACGGACCGGGTTCCTGCCCTGGTCTGGGAAGCAGTTCGCTGGCGTCGTCATGAAGATCCCGCCTCTGGGACATCTCCTCATTGGGAAGTTCAGAACTGCTTCTTATGTTCATGCAGCAGAGGCTGTTCGGCCTGCGATGCTGAAGCTGATATTCACTCTGAGGGACCGACCCGTGTTCACAAATCAGAACCTGGACAGAAGGTAATTCCGTCCAGATCACAGGTCCCTGCAATGCCCAACCACCAGGCGTTTCTGGGGCTCTTCTCTGACAGTCTCTTCAGATCAGGGAGGATGTTTTCTCCATTGATTTAAAGGTGAAATGATAATATTGTTAACCACTGATGTTTATTTTAATGCAGATATTTACTCTGGTTCTGCATTGGTTCAAATATACGCGACTCAGCCTTCAGATCTAGGGATCTAGAATGATCTGATGAGGTGCATCAGAGTGGCAAAGCAAGTACAATCAGCACATAAATGCGTCATCACAGCCTGATACAAACAACTGTCACTGACAGACTTGTGCTGAGGACGACCCTTCGCATGAATCAGGTATGTTGGAGCTGGGAAACATCAAAGATATGGAGGACAGCCGACCTCAACGACCTGAACTGAAGACCCTTGGTGTAGAGTAGCAACAGTCCAGAGTCATGCAGCCGGGGGGTTACAGTCACTGGTTACAAGCACATCCATCATGGTGCAACAAACTTCACAGACGACAGTCTTCCAGACACATTGAACCAGTTTTTTGCCGGCTTTGAAAGATTTCCATCCTGCACCACCAGAGGAGGGTTTCTCCATCCAGCCGCACCAGGTCAGAGCCACGCTACACAGTCAATGCAGATACTAAAGGCTTGTGCAGACCCGTAAGCAGAGGCATTCACCATCATCTTTAACCTCTCGCTGCAGCCGTCGGTCTCCCCCACCTGCCTGAAGTCAGCCTTCATTGTCCCACTACGGTTCTCAATCCTGGTCCTCGTGGGCCCCTGTCCTGTATGTTTTAGATGTTTCCCTGCACCAACAGACCTGACTCTAATTAAAGGTCCTCATTAGCTTATCACCAGGTCTGCACAACTCTGTTGATGACACAGGTACTTCTATCACGGTGTGCTGAAGTAGGGTAGCATCTAAAACATGCAGGACAGGGGCCCACGAGGACCAGGATTGAGAAACACTGCACAGAACACTGAGCTGTCTGAACAACTAGCACCCAGTTGCTCTTACACCCACTGTCACCAAGTGTTTTGAGAGATTCATCATCTCTAACCTGGACCAAAGGGGGACATACACACTTCAAAACCAAAATATGTGTCCTTAATCTATAAGAAGTCCAGGTGCACTGTCCACCTTGCCCTCTACATCAACGGGAAAAAGGTGGAGAGGTTGGAGAGCTTCTGGTTCCTTGGAGTCCACTTCTCGGCCGACCTCACCTGGACTACTAACACCTCCCACCAGGTGGAGAAGGCCAAGACTTTACTCCGGGAAGTGAAGGGAGTGGCACCTCCCTCCTCACCTGCTGCAACGGAGGACCTGCAACGGGTGGCGAAGGTGTCAGAGAAGATCACTGGTACCACCCAGCCCCCCCTAAGACATCTGCACCGGCCAACTTCACAGGGAAGCATCAACATGGACCCTCCATACCTTTGAAACTCCCTCTTCTACCTCCTCCCTTTAGCAGGAGATACAGGACAATCATAACAATCCCCCAGCCCTACCCCTTTGCCCCCCAGGACTGATGTGTTTACAGTAATCCCTCGCTATAACGCGGTTCACCTTTCACAGTCTCGCTGCTTCACGGATTTGCATTGTGCATCATGTTCTGCATCCTGATTGGCTAAACAGTCTCCCCGCTTCTTCACTTCCTGTGTGTCAATAATGTTACGATTTAATATGTACTGTACATATACATGTACGTAAAACAGCTTGCCAAATTTGAGTTTGCAAGTTTTCTCTAAAATCCATAATGTTTACAAAACATTCTGCACCGATTCTGTGGGGCGGTGCTGATCTCTGCAATTTGAAGCCTTGTATAATAATTGTAAAATAAATAAAGGTTACTACTCCACGGATTTCACCTATCACGGGAACATAACCCCCGCGAAAAACGAGGGATTACTGTATATTTTTGCCCCATAACCCCCAACGCATGCTCCAATCCAATAATCTGCAATACCTGCCGACACGTCCACACTTTTGACACTCGACAGTTTACATCACAATATAACTGTGTATGTTTTCCTGGTCTTATTCTACTATTCTATTCTATTCTATTCTATCCCATCCTGGTCTGTATATGGCAGGAATGCCTTGGCTCCGACAGATGCACACAGATGCTTTTCATAAGACACCCCAATTACACAGAATAAAGCTGTTGATGCGCTGCCATGGCTGTTAGTCTGTTTGGACAAGAAATGAGGCGTCCACCCATTCTACCCTCATCGAGACGAATGCATGTATGCATGCTGTCAGTGTGTGTGTGTGTGTGTGTGTGTGTGTGTGTGTGTGTGTGTGTGTACGGAGATTAACACATACTGCAACCCACACATCGGGGCCAGCGGTTCATCATGCATTCCCAGGGTGCATTGCTTTTCTGACAGCTGCGGAGGCCTGTTAACACCCCGATCGCCAACGTGATTATGACTCTCTTAAGATAGGGAACCACACGCAGCTCCCGTCGGAACAAAGGGGGGCCTGTTCGGCGCCGCCCGGGAGATCCTGACATAACCCCAGCTGGAACGGACGGGACATTTACACGGGCCGCTGTCCAGCTCACCTTCTGTGGGGGGAGTGGGGGGGACTGCGTTCCCCTTGGCGAACATAGCCAGGGGCGTTACAATTGATGCTCACGCCATACGCGATCAGCGCTCCTCATGGGCCTCGCCGGGCCAAACCCCCCCCCCCCCGAGCACGGGCCACCCAACAGACTCAGCGCACAGAGATTTGTGTTGTTTAATGTTTTTCCCATTTGTTGATGTTTTTAATTTACTTTTTTTCCAACGTTGTGTGCTTGTGTGTGTGTGTGTCCCAAGGTTTCAATGTCTGTTTCCAATTTAATATCGCGAGTCCACAGGAGTGATGGGAAATGGGTATAACATCCCTGTCCTTCAGAAGTGAGGGATGTCCTGCCAACACCTCCGCTCATCTGGCAGAGACATTTCTGCAGCAGTGACGGACACGTGCTTTACGGGGAAAGACAGAGAATAAAGCCGCAGAGACTGGAGGAAGTTTCGGAGGGAGCAGCTCTTGCGTCGTCCAAGATATGACCGTAATCTTTTACAATTCTGCATAGCTGTCCGCACAGCTGTGCAGCGACATTTTAACCTCATTCATGGAGGATCAACACTAACAGCATTATGTCAGTGGGTGTGTGATCCATATTATTCGTTTGGAGACCTGACGCCATTCTCACTTCATTACAGCAGTAACAACAATATATATGTTGGACGGCGTACAAATATGACACGATGTTGGGTGAGAGGTTTGAGTGCTTGCAGAAGTAGCAGTTAGGAAATAGTAAAGACCTCAAGCTTTACATGAGTTTTTACAGGGGCCGAGCTCCCCACCCCAGCTCTAAGGGAGAGCTGGGACACACTATGGTCACTACCCACAGCTCGTGACCATAGGTGATGGTAGGAACGTAGACCGACTGAGGCAAGTTTATTTGTTTAGCACATTTCATCTATAAGACAATTGCAAGTGCTTTAGGTAAAAATATATATTTTTTAAATGCATTAAAAAAGTAAAAGAGTTTAAAAGCTGAAATTAAAGACAGACATAAGTTAAAAAGAATTAAACAAATAAGATGCAATAAATAAAGGTTTCCAGCGCATTGTGGGAGATTACTGGGATGCAGCAGGAAATAAAAAGATTTTCAACCTTGACTTAAGCAACTGAGAGCTTCAGCAGCCCTGATGCATTCTGGGAGTTTGTTCCACAGGTGAAGAGCCTAAAAGCTGCCTCGCTGTGTTTGGTTATAACTTTAGGTGCAGAAAGTGGGCGTGACCCTCACCACCTGACGGTTCTGGTGGGTTCATAATCAGTGTTGGTCCATTATGAACAGTGTTGGAAATAACGGGGTTAAAAATAGCAGCGTTACTAACGCCGTTATTTTTTCCCATTAATGGGTAACCTAACTAATTAGTATTTCAAACGTGACTCACCTGACTCACCTTGTCCTGACTCACCTGTCCTGACTCACTCAGAATGAGTCAGGTCAGATAACAACAATTAGATATCATGTCCGTCACGTCCGTCACATTACACTGTCAGTAACGGTAATGGCATTGTAACGTTTGAAATAGTAATTAGTTAGATTACCCCTTACTGGAAAAAATAACGGCGTTAGTAACGCCGCTATTTTTAATGCTGTTATTCCCAATACTGTTCATAATGGACCAGGAGATCAGAGATTTATTTTGGAAATTCAGAGATTTATGAACCAACAGCAGGATTTTAAACTCTATTCTGTGACAGACAGGAAGCTGCTAAATCAAGAGCTCAGCTCCTTCTTCACCATGACAGATCGTTGCAGAGCCCACACCACACCGATCCGCCCATCTCCCTCCCGCTCCATTCTTCTCTCACTTGTGAACAAGACACCGAGATACTTGAACTCCTCCGCGATTCCTGACCCGGAGAGAGAGAGACAGAGCACTCCACCCTTTTTACAACTGAGGACCAGATCCGGTTTGGGTCGGAGAGGCTGTTCCTCCCCTGTCACACCCTTCAAGGTCGCACTGTCCTTGCCCACAGGAGCATTGAAGTCCCCCAGCAGGGGTTCTCCCCAGCACCCAAGGACTCCAACAAGGGCGGGTATGCCGGACTGCCGATTGGTGCAATGTGCACCGAGCCAGGGGGCAATGACTGTCCCCACCCCTGTGCAGCACCTCTGAACTCCAGATTAGGTTCCTAGATTCGGGAATATTAGGTTATTTGTGTGGCTGCTTTTCCAGAGTAGCTGCTTCAGGTCAGCAAGGTTTTTGTTTGTGCACAGGTGTCTTCAGGTTCCTCTGCAGCATTTCAGTCAGACTGAAGTCTGCACCTCAACACCAGGGGCGTCAATTGGGTATGGCAAGGTATGGCAGCCGCCACACCTTGGCTTCAGGGGAAAATGTAAATGTTTTTTTTTTTTTAAATACTTTTATGGAATTACTATTTGTATTGAGTATTCTATTATTTAATACATATAAAATAACTACAAATGCATATCAGAAGAACAACATGATAGATTTCACTAGGTATTATCTTTCCCAATACTTGTATCCCCCCCTCATATCTTGAAATGTGATGTCCCAGCGTCCCTGACGACAGTGGTCGCTATCAATCTCGTTTTTAGCTCTGCAGTGTTACTAACTTACAAAATGAAAAAGGCAACCACGCAATTTTTATTTTATTTTTTTCAAAAAAACAAGGCAAGTGATGGGTCCAATGTTGCCCCGGCAGCAGAGGGAGAAGGACCAGGTAGGGAACGCGGGAGTCGGGCTATTAACGAGGCTGTTAGCCACTGATGGATTAATTATGCAAGTTAATTTAAGGTAAGATATCAAATCACCCTACCCTCTTATAAATCTGTTTAAGGGAAATATTTGACTTTTATTTTACTCTCTCTCTCTTTCTGTCTTCTGCTCCCTCCCTCTCCTTTTTGCATTTAGACTTTAACTGTTTGAAGCTAAACTTGGATGTCCCTGTGATATTGTTGCACTGACATAGTGAATAAAGTGAACAGAATGAGTTAAATTACGGTTGTCAGATACGCTTTTTCTGCTCTCTAACTCTGCCGCTTGCTGTCCGTGGTGCAGAAAACAGATGTGTATTGCGTAAAGGCCCATTGGCTGAATTGATCAACACGTTGTTAAAGTGTAGTGTTCATCGTTACGTTAGCAGGATGTGAGCGAGACTGCAATTGAAAAGTTCAAATTTTCTTGACCACACAGATAAGCTACATAGCAGACTTCTGTAATTTGCTGGGCATGTTGATTGATACTGTAGTTAAGTTCTGTGACTCGTAACCGGTCCTTGCCATACCTTAGCTTTGACTGAATTGACGCCACTGCTCAACACGTTGATACTTTTCTCTTTTCTTTGGCCATTCTGTTGTAGATTTAGTGCTTTGTTTGGGATCATTGTCCTGCTGCGAGACCTAGTTTCAGATTCAGCTTTGCAGACCGAATGTTACGTTTTTTCCAGAGAGAAGATGCTTCCTCTTGGCCATCCTTTGAAAAAACAAAAAAGACATATTTGGAGGGAGGTTTTCTAACGTCTAGCGTCGCTGACAGAGTTGTTGGGTTTGATGTACTTCCTGAGATTTCCACTCCTGGGAAGATTGGAGACTTTCTTGAGAATTCACTGTTGAATCATAAGCTACAAAATGGTTTGAAGGTGGATTTATTACCCCTGCTAGATTGATTTCCTCTTTAGCATCATTATAAAACTCACCTGAGTACTCCAGACCAGCAAACTGCCAAAACCTCTGCTTTTATAGGAGGTGCTCACACTTTCTGATGATCAACTAACGGGGGTATTTGATCAAAAACACCTGGGGGACTTACTCTCATAATAATAAGGGTGCAAGCCTTTTGCATTCTGCTATTTTGGCTTGGTTTTAGTTAAATTAGTACTGAAAGTTTATTTTATGTGCTTACTAAAGAAGAAGAATGTACTGTATATGAGCACTAAAGTGAAAGTGGCTATGAGAACAATGAAAATCCAATGCTTTTTGGTGGTTGCAGGTACATTTTAATGGCTGAAATGATTTATCCCCCTTCTCGTAAAAGATTGTTTGTATTTTAGATTAAGAGGACTAAACACAAAAACATACATGGCGTGGGCTTATCCTGGGCCGTGTGTAGTGACTCATAAAAACACATCGCTGCAATTGTAAATTTGTTCACTAATGCATTACTTTAATCATAAAAACTGTCAGAAGGGAAAAAAAATACAATAAGTGGTGCTGCTGCGTCATATGAAACTATGAGTTACCACGGCGATTTAGCAAAACTAAAATAGATCCACCTGTGAAACTCTGGCTTTAGGCTGAGAATATCGTTTTAAATCAAGTTAACACAGTAGTACAGCCCTTAAAAGATTGATTTAGACCTTATGTGTTGGTATGAGTAATATATTTTCAATGTTTGTTTTATTTTATTATCTCCTTTTTTTAATTGTGTGGCTCTATTGGGCTGTATTGAAAGCAGCTCAGCAGGAAGTTCACCATCAACCGACACCTGCCTAACCGAGCCGGGTGTTATCACTGATGTGTTTGTATACATTTTTAACTTACTGTTTGTGGTGTCTTTAGTTAAAGCAGATACCAAAGGAATGTGTTTTGTTTTTTCTTTTGTAATTGTATATCCACTGTCTTTTTTTTCATCAGGAAGGTAGAGTCTGATTTTGGCTCTAAACGTGTCACACTGGAAGAGGTGGTGGAGAAGAGGATGCTGGCAACACTGCTGGCTGTCATGGACCCCCCACCCCTACAAAACACTGGACAAGCTGCTGAGCAGCTTCAGACTCATCCATCCTCCTGCTCTAAGGAACAATACAGTAACAGGAACTCGTTCCTACCGACTGCAGTTAAACTATATAACTCACCCACTTGTCAGAGCCACGATCTTCACACACCTGGACTGAATCTGTCTGTCCCCCTGCACTCTGACTCTCTTCATGGCACCTTACCTATTTATTAATCTTGTGTGTTTTCAAATGTGCTTTATTTTCTACCTCAATTTAGTTTTTTTTTTTTAATTCTATTATATTTATCCTTGACTGCTATGACAACAAAATTTCCCCTTGGGGATAAATAAAGTCATCTATCTATCTATCTATCTATCTATCTATCTATCTATCTATCTATCTATCTATCTATCTATCTATCTATCTATCTATCTATCTATCTATCTATCTATCTATCTATCTATCTATCTATCTATCTATCTATCTATCTATCTATCTATCTATCTATCTATCTATCTATCTATCTATCTATCTATCTATCTATCTATCTATCTTTTTTTAATTTAACATTTGCAAACAGTACAATGATAACAAATCTTCACATTATGCAATTTCACGTTGAATTATAACATATAAAGAGTATAACTCAAATAAAAAACAAAACGAAAAGCACAACACATTATAACCAGCCAGGGGGGATGAAATTATAACAGAAAGCCAAAACATTTACATACATTTATGGTTTTGATTGCTTTTGAATTAGTAGAAAACTTATTAGAGTCCAGATACTGATTTAATTCACAATGAAAAGTAAAAAAAGAGGGTTTTTTGTGTAAGAATTTGGATTTGTGGATGTGGAATTTTGCAAGAATAATCAACAAATTAATAATAAATGTTTCTTTTGGCTTTGTTCTAATTGTAACATGGTCAAAAGCACCAAACAACACTTCCAAAATAATTTGAAATCGGTTTCAATGCTTTCAGACACAAAATTACACATATCACTGCAAAAAGTTTGAACAATGGGGCACAGCCAGAATAAGTGAGTCATCGTTTCCGATTTGCAGAACAAAAAGTACATTTTGAATCGATATTTATTTGTAATCTTTTTACAATGTGATCATTTGTAGGATAGAATTTATCTATCTATCTATCTATCTATCTATCTATCTATCTATCTATCTATCTATCTATCTATCTATCTATCTATCTATCTATCTATCTATCTATCTATCTATCTATCTATCTATCTATCTATCTATCTATCTATCTATCTATCTATCTATCTATCTATCTATCTATCTATCTATCTATCTATCTATCTACTTATCTACCTATCTATCTTGTCATCGATGGTAAAGTATACAATGCATCTCATAAACTCTAATACAGACGTGTTGTATATCTCAGCTGGTTTAGCAGGTGACCCAGTTATTAAAGGTGTGTTGCAGCCAACCCATGTTAGAGTCCCATCCTGTGATCCCCCGTTCTCCCTGCTTTCCTGTCTCCATCCGGTCTAATAAAGGCTTCTACTGCCCCTCAGAATAACTCTAATAAGTCTCTTGTAAGTACTGTATATATTCTTACAGGTTGGAGTCTTACATATACGACCAGGTGTGGGTCGTGCAAATGCTGAGTGTTTGACCTAAACTTGGCGCATATCTGCAGTTTTCTTTCTCCCACATTTGGTTTGATTGATATCGTTGACATTTCCACTAGATATGGCTCAGTTCTTCATTTTCATTGGGCCTTTGGGCCATGCCTGGTCCTCACAATCTTTGCTATAAACTATCTGACGAAATTTGGTCCACATCTGAGTCATGCAACAGACTCCAAAAACCTCCCAAAACCCAAATTTTGGTTCATTAACGTTGAGACACGATTGACCCGCACAGCATTTCCCAGCAACAAGTGCCAAAAGTGGCCCAGACGAGGCCCGAACATGTCTGCTTTCTGGACTGGAACTGCATTTTCATTTCAACTTTGGCTCAGAACTGAGATGCTTGTTATGCAGCAAAGTCGTGTTTTCGCCACTCGTGGGAAGT
This sequence comes from Cololabis saira, assembly GCF_033807715.1. Classification (NCBI taxonomy): domain Eukaryota; kingdom Metazoa; phylum Chordata; class Actinopteri; order Beloniformes; family Belonidae; genus Cololabis; species Cololabis saira. Next base: position 42,058,709 of record NC_084590.1, read on the forward strand.
CCTATCAAGAATAGCGGTCGATGAAGGTACAGAACCCCTCTTCAGTTCTGGCAGGCCAATTCAGGATTTGTGTATTTTACTTGGAAAAGACGTCTGAACCAACCATCCGAAGGCGAGGGTCATACATACGCCGAGCTGGCCGTGTCTGAGGGAACTGTGGGACGTCATTGTTCACATTTTCATGAGATAGCGTGAGGATGATTCAAAACAACTTTAGTTATAGAGTTATAGAAGGTATCGATCCGTTTTATTGAGGCTGCTACTTCAAATGGAGCCAGTTCCTGCAGAAAAGTGACTGTTTTGTAATGTTGCGTAATTCCCTTTTGAGCTGCCAGAAAAAACAGCTCATATCGGCGTTACAACTTTCTGGCGATATAAGACAATTTTTGTGACTTTAACTTGCCTAAGCCTTGTTAATATACCATTTGGTTGTCGTTTTTTTCATGTTGAGCATCATATTTTGACTTTAGACTCGGAGCAGACACCTGAACACATTCATGCTGATGAAAGAGAGATCTCAGGTTGACCTTTGGATTTGTGTTGACATCTCTGGGAGTATAAGGACACTTGACAGCAAACATCCCTCCCTTCTCTGTTCATCATCTGCTCTTACATTTTTTTTTTTAAACTCGATCAGAGGAACGAGAAGTCGCCTGCAGCAGTCAGACGAATAAAACATCTCTCTCTGTCTGTTTACTCCCTCGTTGTCTCGATTTCAGCTCCGACAGATCTTGTGTCCTGAAATTTTCTGGCCCGGCCTTCGCTGTCCCAGCAGCATAATTCAATTGTCTTTCTATCCACAGGCGATGAATAACCTCTGAATAGTAAATCAGCACCGCGGCGTCTCATCTCTGGACCGGAGCGTAGCTCTAATGGATCCACGGGGGCCGAGACGGAGAGAGACCAAGCGGGCTCCGTTCCATCCCCTGCTGATGCAAATCAAAATAAAAGGCCTTGTGAAAGGCCCAGCATGTGCTCAAGTCATCTGAGGCCCCATCGAGAATAACCCGGGAGAAAATACATCCCTGAATTTCATCCACATATTGACAGGCTGACAAATCAAAACTGTCGTCCCGTCTCGAGGACGCTCTCTCAATCTCTCTTTTGCTGATTGGCCGCATTAGGAATGATGATGGAGTCTGCTGAATCGCTGTATTTGTTTTACATCTGTGCACGCATGGACACGTGTGAAGATACGGGACCTGAGAGTTATACTTACCTTTCCTGACCATGTGGAATCTCTCTTTGACCACCAACTCAAAAACTGTGGCCCAGCTGAGGTCTGAAAATACGTCATCCAGCTCAGTATTTCAGATTGGCCCTCGGTTCGGTTGTCACAGCCGTTATCTGTTACCGTGTTTATCTCCGCCCAAAACACTCGATCTGCTTTAAAACAGGCCCGAACCACAACACCAGCTTTGAAACAGCTGTGCAGAAGAAGTTCGAGTTCATTTCATGCTCTCATTTTTAGTAGACGCAGTTTCAGACAAAAAAAAAACTAAAAGTAGTAGACTCTCAAGGCCTGAAACAGGTAAACTAGACTTCCTGTCCTTTGCCCTGTCGCTGCCTTGTACACGAGAACTCAACTTGCAGACTTGAACTGCAAGTCAAGCGTGTTTCTGTCAATTTTGAAGCGGCTGGATATTTTCTATATTCTACAAGAAAGCGCCAGAGACGGAGGAGGCTTCGGCGTCTGATTTCAGAAAGCCGTCTCCGCAGATTGCAAGTTTGCAGAGAGGCTAGGTGTAGGGTTGCCACCTTTCAGAAATAGAAATAAGGGACGCCCCGATTTCAGCAGCGCAGGCGCCAAAAAAAGGGACATCCCCAAAACTTCTAAACTGCACAGAAATGTATTTATTTTATATGAAAAAACAAAATGCTTTGATTTAAAGTTTAAAGTGCTTTAATAGCATTTAACTTGCATGACTGTACAGACAGACAACCATACTAGCAACTGAAATAGCCTCCTATGATGTGTACGTCCATCAGCCCAGATGTAGAATATAGCCTACAGGTGAAGGTCGGAACATTAGAATATGGTGTAAAAGTTAATTTATTTCAATAATTCAACTAGAATATGGTGTAAAAGTTAATTTATTTCAATAATTCAACTAGAATATGGTGTAAAAGTTAATTTATTTCAATAATTCAACTAGAATATGGTGTAAAAGTTAATTTATTTCAATAATTCAACTTAAAAGGTGAAACTAATATATTACATAGTCTCATTACACGCAAAGCAAGATATGTTAAACCTTTATTATTATCGCTCCTTTATTAGGATCGTTATTATTTTGATGATTGAATTGTTTATTGATTTCATAATATAGAGATTTTTTCATTTGGGGTTTTCATAAACTGTGATTCATAATTATCAAAATTATAACAAATAAAGGCTTGAAATATCTCACTTTGAATGTAGTGGGAAATAATATATTTGTTTCACCTTTAGTTGAATTTACTAAGAATTAAGTTTTGCAATATATTCAAATTTTCCGACCTTCACCTGTATATTATGACATTAATAAATAAGAGCATAATATATGTCCGTATTGGTTCAATACGGAACGCAACTTTTAATTCCCAATTACGGAACAATTCCGTATTTCAAGGGACGGGTGGCAACCCTAACTAAGTTGGTCCAGACTGGTTAGCTAACAAACGGCTAACGCCAGCTAAAAGGGGACTCAAGAGGACACAAAAGACTGAATCCAGCCAGAGTCCTTGTTCAAGCTGCACTAGTACCACCTTTGTAATAATCACAGAGGACGTCTGTGACATTAAACCAGTGCAAATGCTGTGATTTGTAAAGTAAAAGCTCCAACTCTACCTCTGCAAACACACAAGGTCATAAGATTGTTTTAATCTCGCAAAACGACGTCTCAGTAACTCAGAAAGGTGATTTTCAAGCAGGATTATTCAAACAAAACAATCCTTAGATAGATAGACTTTTCTGCCTCTTTCCTGGTGTAATTATAGCAGCTACATGAGATATAGATATTATGTAATGAAATCCACTAAATCCACCACATATGGCCTAAGGATGATATTTGTGGCTGATGAGAAAAAGATTGGTTTTGTACTTATTAGACACTTATTTCAGGCTGTCAACATCTAAACATACTGATTCATTCAAATTCTTCAGACTGGTTGTTTATCATCATCATATCTTTGTTTAACACCTGATGTGAGACTACAATAATACATTCTTTTAGCTTTTAAGACTGTACAACATATGCGATTGACTATTTTCCTGCAAGTTGTGCACAATATATGTTGCCAAAGTTGTGCAGATGTTTTCCTTTAATTGTGTCCCGACGAGTTCGTGTTCTGCGATCTGTCGGGCCCAGATATGCACGTACGCACGCACGTGCACCTGTAGCTCTAAACAAACCCGACCCGCTGTATGTAAATGCTTGCGTTTGCGTGAGTGAGTAATGAAGCGGGGGGGGGGGTGTCTCCCAGCAGCAGATGTTGGTGTTTTGTCAGAATAATTTGGTGGGAATTTTCATGAGCTGCAGGCCACAGCTGGGTTACAGGTGGTTAGGAGCCGGAGGGGGGTGAGGAGCGAGAAATCTCAAACCCCTTGAGGACAAAACCCTGTTTGGGGGCGAAAACAGTTAGACAAACAGGGAGTTGGACCTGCACAGCGATTAGATAGACGTTTGAGTCCCGACAACCCCGGTTTGCTCGCAGGCTCTGGCCGCTGCCCTGTTTTCTCCATATTTCCAACTTCAGGCATGGATGCACCCGCTGGCCACATTTAACGCTCGCTCGGATAAATCCAATCTTTTTTTGCCGAGCGTGAGCTCCAACTCAGCACTGTTTAAAAAAGAAGAGATTTTGAAAAAAGAAAGAAAAAAAAGAGAGAGTGGCAATTACTTCAGCTCTTGGCAGAGATTGTAATTAAAACCAAACTTATTTCCTTTAGTGAACAAACATGACAGGCACTGAGCAGAGGAGCTTTTTTTCCCCCCACCACTGCCAAAATGCTAAGTGAGTGCAGGTGCTCCAGGAATGTTTGCGAGGGAGGGGGCACAGCTAGGATGACCTTTTTCTCTCTCCGTTGTGTGTGTGAGAATCTCCACGTGTGTTTGTTTGTGTATTTGTGCAACGGGTTTCCTCCGAACGCCGACTGTTTTCACACATGCTTCAGCGGCGGCTCGTCTCAGCGGCCTCCTGGAGCATCGCCGCGGCAGGGAAAGTGGAGCGAAAGCGAATGATTGTTGCGTTGCTCGGGAGAGGATGGGGGTATCGGGGGGGGGGGGTACCTAAGCAGGACCAGATGCAGGTGTCCGGGCAGCTCCTGGACCTGATTGAAGGAGGCTCGGTAGCCCCTCTGGAGCCTCCGACAGGATCCACGGAGGCTTGGCAGACGGGACAATTTCCTCCCTGCACAATGAATACAGTATGCAGCACCTGATTGCCGTCCAGTAGAAATTATTTCATCTGGGGGGGGCAGAAACCGGCACGTTATTTCATTAACAAACATCTTGATGACGTTTTAGAAGAAGAAACAAGTTATGTTGTGTACATTGTGGTGCCACATCAGTGTAAGAAGCCCCCCCGCCCGCCCGGGAACTCTGCCTTCCAACATGATTGAATTCAGGCCGGCCTGAGAGACAGGCTCCCTAACCCCCCCCCCCCCCCCTCATTATTCATTATAAATGTCCATCCACGGCAATAACTCACTCTCATTAGCAAAGCTGCACATTTAAGCATTTCCGCTCGCTGGAAGTTCACAGTCGCTGTAGCGTATCTTCTCGCCATCGGCTGGAATCGCAAGAATCGCAGGCTCCGGTGAAGGTCGGGGGGGGGGGGCAGGATATTTTGACAACTTCCTGTGGGTCAAACATGGGGTGGTGGGGGTGATGGTTAGGAAAAGGGACACCTGGTCCGGATTGACACCTTGGGGCCAGGCAGCCAGGTGAAGCGCCTCAGGACAGCAGGGGGGGAGGGGGGTGATTGGTCATCCTGCAGCACTTGAGATGGCAAAGATGAGTTTCTGAGGACTTTCCCACATATTAACAGGCAAAACCACAAAACCACACCAAATAGGGCCAGTAATTGCATTTACATCCATCATCGGACTGGAGATGCGTCCTCTCTCCTCCCCCGGATGGTGTGACGCACAATAAAGATAAAAATAAATATATTACCTAATTTACAGGTATTTAAATCGTACAATACCTCTAAAAAGAAAGAAAGAAGGGATTCTGCTTTGATCTTTACTAAAATAGACCTGCCATGTTGAACTTTTTGAGTTATCTCTGTTGCATAGTTGCCATAGTAACACGTTACCAGTTTATCTTTCTACAAACTATGCGTGATTAGCTCATATTTTCTGATGTAAAAGGTGTCACTTTCACTGTTTTCATTTAATAATTGGCTCTTGTGCTGGTGTATATATGCACTATGGTTTGTTTCTGCAGAGGATGAACACAACAGCAGCAGATCAGGAGGACAAAGGAAGCTTAAAAACAAAAAAAACAAGGAAATGAAGACATGAGAACAGCAAGGTTGCAAAAGAATAGACTGGCTGGAAGAAGAAGGAGAAAAAAAGAAAGACAAGAGAGTATATACTCACAGGGGCTGATGAGACACAGGTGTAACTAATCAGGACAAACCTGGACTGAGCACGCGATCGCAGGAACACACTTTCAAAGTAAAACAGGAAGTCAGGGAAACCAGCGAACACAGAGCAGGAAATCAGAAGGAAACATGTGAAAACAAGACTGAGGCCACGTTTACACATAGCCGGGTATTTACAAAAACGGATATTTCCCCCTCTACGTTTTGAAAAA